>NC_045442.1:215219-270066 GCF_002776525.5 Piliocolobus tephrosceles
AAGTTGGTTTTTCAAATGCAGCCTATTTAAAACTGTCTCTGACTAAAACAGGCAAGCAGTGTACTTCAGGTAATTCCCATTACACATAACTTTTTCCCAAAGGTAGAAAGAAATTTGTATCTTTAGGGACAAACATTTCAAATCACAGAGAACTTATATCACAGGCTGCTGTGCAGCGACGGTATTTACAAGACCAGACTCTGAGATACAGGTGTATAAAGGAACAAGATACATCACTATCTAAAGAGCACCTCAGGAAAACGCCAGTGTCCCTCTGAGGAAGGATACTAAAGCTTCTATCTGTGATTTCTAAGTGCCACAAATTAATTCTCAGGTCATCTGCAGAAAGATACGTTTCATGATCACTATTTACTGAAATGGAATTTATATGATATGTGTGAGCATTTGCAAAAATTCGCCGTGGACTCGCTTCTACCATAAGATCCATGGGCTTCAATATTGGGACCTAAAAATGGAAGGAAATAGGAATTCAAAACAAAGATCACAGCAGCATATAATTAGAACACTTACAGTAGATAACGAAACAGGACAAGTTTATATACACGGCTAATAATTCTGTTCAGGCAATACCCCCAAATAACCAATTAGCAGAGTTATGAAAATACGCTACAAAATGGAATACTGTCTATTCCAAGTCTTCCCCCTTGCTTCCATTACCGAGGTTGACATACTCCTGCTGAAGAAAAGAAGATCAGCTGGCACGGTAACAAGCTGCCCAGGCACTGAGGCCTGCGGCTCCCTCTCCCATGCGTCCTCTGGCGGCCACACTGAGACGCTGGACAGCAAAGTCTTCCTGGGTGGCTCAGCCGGGCCCCTCCCTTTGTCCTCTCCTTGCAGCTACATGCACAAACCTCCTCTCACTGCACCAGGACTATGCTTCTTGGTGCAAACCCCACAAGCCTCCACCGGCTCCAGGGACTGGCAGGGTGCACAGGAGGGTGCTGGGGAGCTCAGGATGTTCCATTTCTTGATCTGGGGCTGACTACATGGGCATGTCCAGTCTACAAACATTCATGGAGCTGGTCACTTATAGGGCAGACGTATTATTTGGAGGTATGTATTATTCATTACCACTTCATCTGAGGTTAAAACAGAAAGTAAAAGGTACCTCCTGCACCCATCTCTGTCGAGCGCTGTGGTCAGGGAGGCTTCTAGGGAAGCCCAATTCACACTGAAAGGGAAAGGGCGGAGAGGAGAAGGGTGCTGGCCGGAGGCCGCCTGAGGTCAGAGGTGAGAGCTCAGGTGTGAGGACTAGCATCACACATGAAAAAAGGACAAAGGTCTGCATCTCCCTAACACCCAGCTGGAAGAAAAACGTAAGCTTTAAAATCAAAACAAAAAATTAATGAGAGTATTTTTTGTTATTCTTGTAATTAGAAACCAAAAGGGAGGGCCTTGAAAGCTCAGGGAAAAAAAATCTCTCAACTGAGTCCTATCTGGCCAAATTCTGTAAAAAACAAACGTGGAAAAGTGTGTGTAGTGAGACTTCCCTCATTTTAACCCAGTTAGTGCTGACCACGGCCTTGGATTCTCTAGATCAAGAAGAGTCAGTTCAACAAAGTTCAGGCTTAAAAAACACACACCTGCCACAATCCTCTAACGAATCTCCCATTAATCAAAACACGTGATAGCTGCAATATTTACAAAGATTCCTTCTTTTATTAAAAAAAATTTTAATTTACATATAAAATAATTTGTTTTCATTTTTAGAGATGGGGTATGGCTATGTTGCCCAGGCTGGTCTTGAACTCCTGGGCTCAAGTGATCCTCCCATCTCAGTCTCCCAAAGTGCTGGGATTACAGGTATGAGCCACCGTGCCTGGCCAAGATTTCTTCTTTTAATTATATCCCTTTTCTGGCACTAAAATAATTTAAGAGCAACAATTTAAAAATAGCAACATTTCTGACTCTTACCCAGTTAGGCTCAGACACATAAATAGTCCATTCTGAACTGTTAGAGAGGTACAATCTCAAATACTGACCTAAGTCATTGTACAGAATTACCTGTCTGTGGTCTCTTCCCCATGCACTGACTAATGAAATAACTACACTTCTCACACGCCTTCAGTAGGGCCACCAATTATACCTGTTTTATTTAGGCTAAACCCACAAAAGCAGCCTTGAATAAAACCAAGACTGGGCCTAGTAAAGGCCTACTGTTTTCCCAAAATGAGCATGGGAGCTCATGGGTTGTGGCAGGGTCTGACCGGGAGGAACAGGGGTTTCTGAGGGTGGGGTGTGCACAGGTGCCTGGGTGGGAGGTGGTGTTGGCTGCAGAAGAGATGGATGAGACTGGAGGGGGTCAAGTGCCCACCCTCGGGGGTCCCATCACACTTCTACTTTAGGGTCAGCAGTTTCATGATGAAGGAACTGCACAATTCGTGTTACTGTCACTAAAAGTGATATACACTAATTCATGGATGCAAAGGCAGCGGCACTGTGTATCAGACACCACCACCATTTTGGACTGAAACATCTTGGCTCACATTAGGATCCTATAAACTACATTTTCAGCATATGCCACAGCCTTTCTCACTTTGATGAGCTCATAGGAAACAGGGTAATAACATCGATGTGAGAAGTCTGAGGACACTCCTCCTGGGACATTGGGGAATGCACAATCCCAGGTGCACCCACCCCGCAAGGCAAAGCTGGAGAAACGGCATCAGAACAGACCCAGCGTCACTCCCAGGGGCACGTGTGTTAGGGAAAGGCTTCTGCACTACAGCGTCCTTCTCTGTAGCACTTCAAAGGCTAATGTGGAATGGGCTCACTCACTCGGTCTTCACTTGATAAACAATAGCGTAACGGGCTGAAATCTCATTAAAAACCAGCCACCCAACCCAACCAACTCAACCAGCCACACCCACCCCCTGCAACCAAACCACCCAACCAATTAACCAACCAACCAACCAACCGTTTTCAAATCTAATAATGGCACACCCTTGGGACCAGGCACGGTTTCCTTCCAGGGGACACACCTCTGCACAGGTGCTGGTTTCTCACCAAGACACACCTGGGCTTGAGTCCAGTTTGCTGGCCACCCTTCACCATGTTCCATCTAATTTAAGACACACATTAGTTGTTCATAGCACCAGGCCAATTGTAAGACATTGAGGTTTTAAGTTTTACCCGATTTCACAGATGTTAAAATGTGAAAAAATCTAGGCATTGGAATTGACGAAATATGGTCATTTCATACTGCATGAGGTGGGGGCGGTAGGGGGTGCCAACAATGGAGCAAATAACTTAACAATTAAAAAAGTAATGATGCTCATGGACGGACAGGTGAAGAGTTCTGAACTGTCAGCATCTGCCTAAGCCAACTCCAAAGAAATGCCATGAGAACATCCTGAATGCATCTTGGTGGCCCACAGCTTATCTTTCAATCTGCAGCCTGTGCTGTTTCACCGGCGAAGTGTTCGGAATTCCATCTGAACTTCAACCTGCCAGGTGCTGTTCCGAACCTTCAGAGAGAAGGGTGGCTGGTATGTCCAGCAAGATTTCTGCTGTACAATTGGATGTGAGTTTTCCCCTTAGTATTGCAGTATTGTCTAAGGACCACATGTGACTTTTTGCCTTTGTGAAAACAGGAGAAAGACCTTGCTCTAAACACACACTCATGAGCGCAAATGACTTTCATGACTCAGGAGGCGGACCTCACAGTACTCCACCGAGCAGGACTCTCCAAACGGCAGACATAAACGTTTATTCTTAACGTCTGAATGGCAGTGGATAAAGAAAAGGCAACGTATACCCGTAGTGCAGTGATTCTAAATGGATCTCGAAGTCTTCCATCTTCGTCCTTCAGGTTATAACCTTCTGCTCTTTTATCCCGTTCACTTATTTTCCATAATTTTATAGTTTTATCTGAAAATAAAAACCTCATTCTCCATATGAAAAGAAAAACTGTAACATGCATCACTACTGTTTGAGTATTATATTAGAAAGCGGTGTGGCCCTATGTCGGTTTATAAGCTATGGGGTCTTTGAACACGAATATTTCCAATTGGAGGTGTTTTGCACAATAAACAAAGATGTGGAGACGTGCAGAGTAACATCCTAATAACGTGCATGTGTGGTTTTTGTTGCATACTTTGAATTTTCAACCTATCACTTGCTACCTTAGATAACTTACCCTCCCCCCAAAATTTAAAGCAGGAATAACTTCTAAAATAAAAAGGAATCTACACACACAGAAAATTAAATATAAAACACTAAATCAGCCACTTAGAAAACAATTCTTACCATTTGTAGAGAGTAGAAAATGAGCAGCATTCTGTTGTGGTAACCACCTAATTTTATTAATTTTTTCCTCAATTTCTAGACTTTTCAAATAGTCAAACTCTGGTTCATGACTTTGAAAAGTGCTGTAAACATTATATTCTCCCCTAGAATGAGGGCGGCTTTTGTTCTGCAAAGAAACATGAGAGCTGTTTTAATGAACAAAGCACAGTGCAGAGAAAATTTCTGTACTATAAATTTGAATATCAAATGACCATATATATTTTTTAAAGCTAAAAAATCCTGGCTCAAAAAAAATCTCTAACAGATGAAACTCAGAATCAATGTTTTGGGGGAAAAAACAAAAAAGAAAGAACTTGATTTCCAACTCTTCCATTCCACTTCTAGGTATGCGTCTGGAGCAGGGTCTGCCGAATGCAGCCTGCCGATTTCAGGCAAGTGTTAGTGGAACAGTCAGGCCCACGTGTGCACATACTGTGTCTGGCTGCTTCTGCACCATCTCGGTAGAGGTGAGTGGTTGTGAAAAGGCCGCATGAGCTACAGAGGCAAAAATGTTTGCAATCTGGCCCTGGAGAGGGAGCGTCTGCAGAGTCTGCTCCACAGGAGAGCCGGCACGGGCCCGAGGAGCGTGACGCAGCGATGCGGCAGCTCCAACACAGCGGTAGTGAACCAGACGCCACACGCATGCCAACCAGAGGAGAAGGGCACCAGTAAGCCACAGAGCCATGCAGGCTGAGATAAATGAGCCAGCACAGACAACAGCACAGTGCTGCCCAAGTGAAGCAGGCCGCACAGGCGCCCGGAGTGAGGCGCTGCTTACAAATGTACAGAACAATTCTGTTACAGAAGTAGAGAAACATGCTTGGGAAGATATATACCATCTTCGAAATCATGAGCAACTCCGGGAAGGTAGAGAGAGGGAGAAGGAAAAAGACAGGGAGGAAAGTAGCAGGATGAAACGGGGAGGGGACAACAGGAGCGTCATCGGTATCCCGAGCACTCTCTTTCCTTTGATGAAGGGATAATCTCTGGGTAGTGGGTTTGCAGGTACATCTATATTAACCTCTGAATCTTCTGCATACCTTAAATGAAATTTTCTATTAAGTATTAAATATTTCCTAATTCAAAATCAAGGACGCCAGTATTTTCATTCTTGCTCTATAACCAATATCGAATATCTTAGGTGTTTAACATTTTAGTACATGTGCTAAAGAAACAGAACTAAACGAACTTTTAGGTCTAGACAGATGTTCCTTTATATTTCCAATCTGATCAAGTATCAGGAGAAGACATCCCAAGGAGCTACCCACAGCTCTCCGCTGCACCGAGTCCGACGTGCAGGGCACTCCTCCACTGCAGCCGCCATGGGCAGGAGCTGAGCGCCTCGCCGCCGACTGCCCCGCGTGTGCGGCACAGGGCAGATGTTGAAACTGCTCTCCTCTGACCCTCTCCTACCCCTCTACAAAAAAGCACAGCCCCTCAACAGACGGTTCTATCGCAAGGGAGAAAAATGGAACCGAATTATTTAAAAAGAAAAATCTGTATAACTAAATTAGTCCTATTCCCAAGACATTCATCTATCAAGAAAAAACAGCAGAATATAAGCAAAAAAATAAAATGTCCAAGTCAAAGTGCTGCCTGCGCCACCCTTTCTCCCAGGAGCCAGAACAAGAATGGTCCCTGGGCTGCAGGCTTGTCTCTCTGCCATGAACCGGTTCCAACTCCCATCCCAGACACCCAAAACCCAAGCAACCCCTCAGCCTCCTCCAACACTCCGAGATCTCATGGAGAGCCGTTCCGCTAGGGAAAGGAACTCTAAAGGAAGCCTCGGCGGGGACAGAGACAGAAGAGTAAGGGAGTAACATACAGGAAGAGGAGGAGGAGGAAGCAAGCACCTTCTCTTTTTGGACATGCTGATTTCTGATTTAACCTGATTCCTGGGGACTAGAGCTGAGCCTGGAGGGCAGGGAGTTGCACAGCCACATCCATAAATTCTGTGTGCCTTAGTTTTACCAGCTGGGCTTTCCCGTAAGACTTAATCTGCACAGAAAAATAAGAAAAGCTTGAAACTCAAGGTGCTGACTATGCTCCCTACCTCATCTTCTGCACAGCCAGAGCTTCCTGACAAGCTTCTACGGGCCTGACTCCTGAACCTCAGGCCCTGCACCCTTCCACCATCTGCTGGGGCACTCATTAGCCTTCTGAATCCCCCATGCTCCTTTGATTCTAAGATGCGCAGGCGGACACCTCTGAACCTTGCTGCAGCTTCTAACTGGGAGCTGGGGTCGCTTAATGGGCAGCAGCTTCATCCTCTTGGCGGCTGCAACACCATCCGCGGTCTCTCTGACCACGGATGAAAATGTGCACTGCCACCCTCACCCACACAGAAACACAGGACCACAGTCAGGGTCACACATGGCAACCAGCGAAATATTCTAAAATCAGATGGAACATGAAGGTCTTTCAGATGTTAACCAATATATGAAGGAAAAGAAAAACAACTGCCTGGGGTTTACCAAGTTGCAGTTGACTGGGTTTATTAAAGAACTTTAGTAGGGACTTGCTCCTGTGTAAATCTGTCACTCACATAACAACTTAATACATCTTAAATAAGCACTTAAAACTCTGTAATACCCAACATATTTTAGAACGAGATGCTTGACTTTTATCATGGTCTGTTTTATATTTGAGACTATTATTTTTGGGGTTAAGCAATGATTCACAAAAACAAGAGAAATTCCATTTTCTATCCTAAAAGCTGTTAGGCAGGGATGAGGTATTTTCCCTAAGGCTGTCGCTACAAGGACAGACTTTTGAAAGAAGCTAAAGTGAAGTTTTGCAGTAAGATAACCATGACTCAGCAATTTGTTAAAAAGTCCTCCTGCTGGTCAGGCGTGGTGGTCCATGCCTGCAACCCCAGTACTTTGGGAGGCCGAGGTGGGTGGATCACCTGAGGTCAGGAGTTCGAGACCAACCTGGCCAACACGGTGAAACCCCATCTCTACTAAAAATGCAAAAATTAGCCGGGCGTGGTGGTGCGTGCCTATAATCCCAGCTACTCGGAAGGCTGAGGCAGGGAGAACCACTTAAACCCGGGAGACGGAGGTTGCAGTGAGCCGAGATCATGCCATTGCACTCCAGTTTGGGCGACAGAGCAAGACTCCATCTCAAAAAAACAAAAACTCCTCCCGCTTTAAAAGTATTATTTAAACACCACAACCCACTTTTACTTCTGTTGAAAAAGGTAAGGTGTATGGTTCTATTTTTTTTTTTTTTGAGATGAAGTCTCGCTCTTGTTGCCTAGGCTGGAGTGCAATGGTGCGATCTTGACTCACTGCAACCTCCGCCTCCCAGGTTCAAGTGATTTTCCTGCCTCAGCCTCCCGAGTAGCTGGGATTACAGGTATGCACCACCACGCCTGGCTAATTTTGTATTTTTCATAGAGACAGGGTTTCTCCATGTTGGTCAGGCTAGTCTCGAACTCCCGACCTCAGGTGATCGGCCCACCTCGGCCTTCTAAAGTGCTGGAATTACAGGCGTGAGCCACTGCACCTGGCCAAGGTATATGGCTCTTAAGTAGCATTGTGTGATATTCTACTTCTGAGATAAAAATACAAAATTATAAATATATCAAACTGTGAAGATTTAGAAAGACTGATAATATTACTTACTATTCACAAAAGGATTTCTTACCATCCCAAATCAGAGAAAACAGGAATTATAAAAATCTTTAACTACCTGGACATAATCAAAATTAAAGCTGCAACAGATATGTTTTGATAATGAAATTGGTTAGCACCTGTCAATTTTCCCATGTGGCCCAGGGACAGTCATCCTCCAGGCTCCCCTTCCTGGGGGCAGGGCCAGCGCTTCCTGTGTACAGATCTGCAGAGTGGGGAAGCAGGGCCCACCAGCCTCTAAGCCAAAGTTCACCATGCAAATTTAGAGACCAGACTTTGGAGATGATAAACTGTCCCTTTCATCTGTTAGGAAATTCAAGAGACAGTATTTACACTCTGTTAAGGAAAAGGCAGGACAAATATTTCGGACTCCAGGCATGGCTGCACCGAGCCAAGGTTCTTGCCCGGCATCCTTGCCTACCAAATCATGATCTCGCTTCCTTTATCACTGCTCATTAGGACCTCTGACGAGGCTCCAGAAAGAAGAGGGAGGGGGCTGGCAAGGCATCAGTGAAAAGGAAGTGCCGTGATCTGGAAGCCAGTGTTTGTTTATGAGCTGTGGGCTCCTCCAAGGCCCACACTCTAAAGGTTCCCTTCCCTCTGGACAGGTGAAGCCTTCAAGGGGGCATGGAGGCGTGAGTGCTGCTCACCTCTCCTTGAAGGGAAGAGAGAATTCACACCCCTGCCAGACTTCTCTGCAGGAAGTGCTGAGAAAGCTGCTCACAGCACTGCCCTACAGAACGCTCTTCTCCCTCAAGGCAGGGCAGGACGGCGGGGCTGGGCCAGAACCCGCACAGGCGAATAACGGGATTTTCAGAGACAGCCGCCTGAGTTCTTATGGAATGAAAGCACATAAATGCCCCTCACCACCACCCTGCATCCTTCATGGGGTCCCCAGCGGAATCTCCTCCCTACTGTGAAGACAAAGGCCTTGGAGACTTCACCGGGGCTCAGCAGCTGAAGCCAGAACTTAGAGAATTTCTGAAAGGAGACTGTATGGCTAATGTGATGGAACTGAATCTTAATGAAATGAGACAATGAGAAAATAATTTTGCTTCCTCTCTTCTAAGTTATATGCGAAAGGTTGAATAATTGCATTTGGTTTGTGGACTGAAAATTACTGACCTCTTGTTCACGCTGAAAAATAACAACTCTGCCGCCCTTGTCTCCTGTTGCAAGAAGATCTCCAGAGTAATTAAACTCAACGGTGGAAATGATGTCCGCTGTCAACAAAATACAGAAGCGATTTACCAGATGCAGTTTTGGGGAGGAGTCATGATACCAAAAAACTAATAAAAAGGATCAAAAGAAAGATAAACATACACAATGTTCTCCCAGAATAAAGCAAAATTGTCGTGGCAAACTTGTAATTGCCAAGCGGCCACTCCTTGGTTCTGGTGCAGAGAACCTGCCGGCACAGGTGAATGGGTGAGTTTTACTCCACCTCCACGCCTGGGCCCCCGGTGCACCAGGATTTATCTAGACTGCGTTGTCTTGATACAAGGATAAAGGGTAGAAATTTAGAAAATTCATTTTTAAAAGAACAAAATGGAAAAAAATGGGTCCTGAAGAATGTTGCCTAACTTTATAATGCATACCTAATGTTAACTTTTGCAATAAATCTGATTCTCATACAATAGTAATAAAAATGTTGTAACATTCTATGCTTTGTTGGCTTCTGGACAATGTAATATTCTAGACAGTAGAGGTTCCATGTCACTGTCTGGATACAGTTACCACCATTGATAATGATGACATCATTACCAAGTGAGACAACTGTCAGGGAGGCCTTGAGATCTCTGACACCACCACAAAGACCCCAGACACCAGCTCAACAGAGGCCAAGACCCTGGCGCAGAAGAACCACCACCACTAAGCAGTGCAGAAGTCCTCAGGTGTCCTAAGGCTAACCCTTCGGGTTGGGAGGGGAGTGCCTGGATTTATGACAGACATTAAAAAAAAAAAAAAAAAAAAATCCCAGGTCTGTCACTTGCACAAAGATTTTATATTTTCAGGGAGCAGTTCCATGATGGACTCTGGAGGAAGCTGGCTTCTCTGCAGTGCTGCTATGTCGTGTGTGGACTGACGAGGATAAGGCCTGGTGTGGTCTCCCGAGGGGCCTGCACCTTACCTTACCCTGCAGTGTGGGGGAGTCTCAGGAACAGCTAGAACACTACAAGCTCACCCCACTGCTGGGCACCAACTCAAGGGCTCACCCAGGGCTCATGGTATCTTTAAAGTAGGAAGTAAAAAACCACTAAATGGCTATTGTAAACAACCTACTTACTAATATATGGGCCCTAAAGTTGAAGTAACTCGAAGAGCTCCCCCTAAAAGCGGCTCTACTAGAATGCAAGTCTGAAAGGTCTGCAAAGGCGTTTTAATCGTGTTAGTGAAGGATTTCCACCAACATCTAACAGCGAGCTCCTGCGGCTGGCACTGGTGTTAGTGAAGGATTTCCACCAACATCTAACAGCGAGCTCCTGTGGCTGGCGCTGCTCACCGGGGCTTCACGTGGGATCCCTGGCCTGGGATTTCTTTCTTTTTAAAAACCTTCAGATTTTGGAAGAAGGATTAGGTTGCTTCTCAGAAGTGTCACTATTAAATTACTGAAAATAACCTACTTGCTTAAATGAAACTAAAATACTATGTATCGGATTAAAAAGGTCTACATCTATGTCATTTATACCCAGAGGGTGTATAAAATTACATAATTAATGGTATTCTAGCTCTGTCAGTGATTTTCAAACTTAATTAAATTGGACTGAGTCTTTTAAAAGAGAAACTCCTGTAACTGTCGGTGCTGAGAAATTTCATTAAGCTACGCAAACATGCGTGAACCTAAAGTTAGAAATACTGCAGCTCGGCCGGGCGCGGTGGCTCAAGCCTGTAATCCCAGCACTTTGGGAGGCCGAGACGGGCGGATCACGAGGTCAGGAGATCGAGACCATCCTGGCTAACACGGCGAAACCCCGTCTCTACTAAAAATACAAAAAAAAAAAAAATTAGCCGGGCGAGGGGGCGGGCGCCTGTGGTCCCAGCTACTCAGGAGGCTGAGGCGGGAGAATGGCGTGAACCCGGGAGGCAGAGGTTGCAGTGAGCTGAGATCCAGCCACTGCACTCCAGCCTGGGCGACAGAGCAAGACTCCATCTCAAAAAAAAAAAAAAAAGAAATACTGCAGCGCTCAATCTCTAAACCCAAAGTAAATACACAAAATTACAAAACCAACATTTAAATTATCAATATCAAATTAACCTGACAGAGATAGTTTTTAATAATCAGACTGATGCTGAAAGCATAAATATGGTATTAAAGGCACCAAGTTACGTTTTGATTTTTTTTTTGAGACAGGCAGTGCAGTGGCTCGATCTTGGCTCATTGCAACCTCCATCTCCAGGGTACACGTGATTCTCATGTATCAGCCTCCTGAGTCACTAGGATTACTCGTGTGCGCCACCACACCCAGCTAATTTTTTTATTTTTAGTAGAGACGGGGTTTTGCCATGTTGACCAGACTTGTCTCCAATTCCTGGCCTCACGTGATCGGCCCGCCTCAGTCTCAAGTGATCAACTTGCCTCAGTGTCCCAAAGTTGAGTTAGGTATTTTAAAACTACCATAAACTTCACCATGGCTGCATTCTGCCTCCATTTCCCTGCTGCGGTAGGGGTAGCTTCTGCCCACAATACAGCCTGGCACCTCCTGGCAGTCCCGGGGAGGCATCGGGTCTCTTCTCAGCCAGATGGGCTCCACTGCGATGTCACAATGCACCTGCCGCGGCACTGCTGCCAGCTGGCTGTGCAATCCTCACCCAACATCTGGGTCACATCAAATCTGCAAGGTGTCGGCAGCCACCCCGAGTCCTCTCAGACTCCCCCCCCGCCAAACACGGTGGGCCACGCGTGTGTGTTCATCTCCTTTACCCTCCCACCCCCGCCCAGGTGTCAGAAGAAAGCAGAAAAAGCATCTACGTGAGCAGCTTCAACAAACGTGGGGACAGCAAGGGGCTGGCAGAGAGATGCAGAAAGTCTTTCCACAGGTGCTTTCCCCAGGTCGCCCCCCATTCACCCTGACAGGTGGGAGCACACAGCTACTCCAGTTTCTTGTTCCTCAGACACTGGCTTCCAGCCACTGTCCCCAGGGTGCCCTCTGAAATACTCCAGCCCAGGGGAAAGGGCCTCAGTATTTGAACATTGGGGTTTCACAAGGACATGGCCAACCACAGTGAAGCCGCCAGCTGAAAAGCTCACGCCCACAGCAACAGCAGCCTCGCTCCACTCAGAAATAGAACCAACAGCCACGACCTGCAGAGCCTCAAGAAGTCACCAAAACAAAGATGGGTGGAGCCGGACACAGTGGCTCATGCCTGTAATCCCAGCACTCTGGGAGGCTGAGGTGGGTGGATCACCTGAAGTCAGGAGTTCAAGACCAGCCTGGCCAACCGTGCAAAGCCCCATCTCTAACCACTGTAACAGAGTGAGATTCCATCTCAGTAAAAGATAACAAAAAACAAAAACAAGGATGGAATCTGAACAAAGAGAGATGGGAAAGCCCAATTCATGTTCTGGGGAGCTGTTAACTACTACCAGACACTGCAGTTCCAGTGCTTGGCTGAGTGCTTACTAGGAGCCAGGTGCTATTCTAACCACATGCGAGCCCTGCACTAACCTCATCAGGCCTTCTAGGAGCCCCAGGAAGCAGGACTATCATCAACCCGCCTGACGGAGAGGAGAGGGATGCTGGATGTGGGACCCTGCACGTCCGAGGTGGCAACCCCCTGCTGGTGAGTGGGGGAGAACACCTGGGCTGGTCTCAACCAGGACACCCAGCGGGGCCCCCAGGAAAGGAAGAATATGCTTCAGAAGGAAATGGGAGGAAAAAGTGCCATGTGAAATCCAAAGGGCAACAGTAATAACAAAAACCTTCAGATCTCCTCCAAAGGGTAGAGCAGAAAGAAAAGAGATGGACAACATGAAGGATAAGACAACCAGAGGATCCGTTTCGGTGGCCCACCTCCCAGCGGATGAGTTCTAGAAACACAACAGAGAAAGCAAGGGAGAAGCATCCAAGGCCCCGTTCCCAGGCTCAGAAGCCCGGCATGGCTGACAGCAGACCCAGGCCGTGCACATCTCAATACCAGGGACAAACAGGAGCAACTAAAAATTTCCAGAGCAAATGAACAGGTCACATGGAGAGGGAGTCAGATGGCATCACACAGGTTGCAGGAAACATGAGTGGTTTGCAACTACCCTCAAACTTCTGGGAGAAGACAATTTTCAACCCAAAATGCTAGACCCTGTCAAGTTTTCGATCAAATCTGAAGGAGGAATAAAAATGTTTTTGAATACGCAAAGAGCGAAAACAAACAAACATGTTCTCAGGAAACTGCTGCGAGAGCCAATTTGGCAAAATCAGAGAAAAAGCCAAGAGAAAGATCAGGGATCTGACTTCCAAAAAATGGTGAGGACAATCTCAGGACATGAGCCAGGCGGCCAGCAGGCCTCAGAGTGGCCGTCCAGGCGCAGGAGCTGGTCTGGGGACAAGAAGAGCTGAGGGCTGATCTGAGGTGTTGGTATTTGATAGACCTGTTGAAGTGTTTGCTAACAAAACAAACAAAAACAAAGAACAAACAAACAAATGCACTAAAGACACAGATAACTAAGCATATGAGAAAATCAGGCAATCATTAGCTCTAGGAAAGTGAAAACTTGTATGAAAAAGAAAAGGCATAGTTCAATACACAATATTTACCTGTTAACAAAATACTATGTAACAAAAACTTGCAATAGATTTCTTTCAACCTCTTTATTTGTGGGGAGCGAGGGCACACGTGGGCTGAAGACAGTATCAGTGAAAAGCGGAATCATCAGTTGCCACACAGGAGGTTGGCACTTACAGTTCGAAATCACAGAATGAAAAGTGAGCAGTCCCAGCACGGGAGACAGAACCAGGGCAGCCTCACGTGGCAGGAGAGGAAGGGCAAGTGATGAGGAGGTCCCAGGTTTAAAGGCCATGTGGGTGCCATGAGGAAGCAGACTAGGAGCTGTGGATGGGGAAGGGGAAGTGGAGTCAGTGGGATCTGTAAAAGATGGCCTAGAAGTCACAACCACATGCCCCAGGGAGAGTCGGCCGCCGGTGGCCGGGAGGGAGGCGCGGAGCACAGCCGGGAGCTGCTGTGAGAATGGAGAGGGCAGGTGTGGGGGGCAGAGCACAGCCCCTCAGGCTGCGCTGTTTCCATGAGGCATGAGGGAGGGTCATCTGCTAGGAGTGAAAGAGAGGGGACACGGGTGATGTGGGGAGCCTACGGCGGAAGTCCCCTCAGAAGAGAGAAGAGTGACGAGTCTTGAGAAATGCAGACCTGCCTCGCAGTATCCATGCCCACTTCAGACCTGAGGCCAGCAGCTTATCTTTTTAAGCTGATCCTACATCTGAGTGGCTCTAAACCAAGCACTGTGTGGGCGGCCTCAAAACAACACAAAGCCCGTCTTCACACGGCTTACGCTTTAGTGAATGAAACACTAAGGGCAATACAAGACCATCAGGTGCCGTTCCCACCATGGCATTTCCAGCCTGCCCAGTGGCTGGGAGGAGGCAGAGGCTCAGAGGATCAGGAGGGGGAGCCTGGGCAGGGCAGGGACCCCCGAGTCTGGGCCCCAGGGGAGACGACGGCATGGAGGAAGCCCGTGTGGGGAGCAGGGCCACCCCGCTGGAAGCACAGGAGACAGGAATCCAAGGCAGTGCAGGGGGCAATGACAAGACTGTCTGGGGTCATCAGCCTTCAGGAGATCCAGAAACTGCATCCGGAGAGAAACACCATGAGGACTGACAAACAACTCCAGGGTGAGTTCTGGGGTTGAGGACGGAGGCGCCTGTCGTATTATCACTCTACTTTTCTACGTACACCATTTCTAACTACTTCCTTTAACTGGTCAGTAAGATATGAATGCATCAGATCAGCTCTCGGATCTTCTTGTCCCCAGAGACAAGGTCTCCTACCCGTCTCCCCTGCCAGGATGGCCGTTCGGAAGCCTGCTGGCTGCATGGCTCACGTCCTGCGACTTTTCCTGATAGTGTTTGAAAACTCACTAAGTTTTTCAAAACAAAATAAAAATGTGACTATTTCACTTCTCTACTTCTCTGGATTTTCACTTGCGCCAGCCTCCGCCCGCGGCACCCACCACCTCTGCTGGAGGGTTGCTGCAGCCTTCAAGGGGTTCCCCCATTTCCTCTCCTGAGCCTCAGAGCCCAATGTCCAGAAAGCAGCGGGAGGAAGCTCTTGAAAAGCATAAAGATAACATTACCAGCCTGAAAACACCCTGTCAATACCCAAATACCACAATCAGTCTATTACCAGAAAAGATACAGTCCTTAAAACGCATCACCTAAAATTACTGTCACCGTCAACACAAAAGGGATCCATGACAGACACGACATGCAAGTTTCCCGCAGGTCCATTGTGCTTCCCCTCTTCGGCTAGTTCTGGAGTGGTCATTTAAACACACTTCCTGGCACAGAACCACAGACCAGGTACTCCTCACAAGACCACTGCCCCTTCCCGATGGTCTTCACCTGGCCACCAGGAACTGAGGTGGCCTAGCAGCCCAAGAGGTGGTTATAAGGAAAACCAGTGCCCTACTGGAGGCACCAGCAAATCGGACCCCCAGTAAACACCCAGCCACACCAGGAGCACATTGCCAGGATGCCAGGCCCGCCCGCACACCCTCCCTCCGGGGCAGAGGAACTGGTGTCCACCTTCCCCAGCCGTCAGGGAAGGGCGAGTACAAGCCACCCTGCAATGTCACACTCTCATACACTGGCTGAAATGAGACTGACCTTTAAAGGTCAGTCTCTCGCAGCTCTCGCAGACCGCTCCTGGAGCACATGGGTACAGCAACTCTGAAAACCATCGGGCAATATCCACTAAGGCGAAACATGCATATCTGGTGACCCAGAAACTCCACTCCAGACACACAGCCACCAGAATTACACATGTGCATCACTGAACCACTTACGAGAACGTTCACAAAAGAATCAACTCGAATGTCCGTCAACAGTAGAAAAGATGCATAAATTGTGGCATATTCATACAACGGAACACCACACAGCAATGAAAATAATCAAATGACCACCACCTAACACCACAGGTTACTTACAGAAAGCTGAACACTGCGGAGGACTTAGGGTGCAATTCCACTTATACCACGTTCGAGAGCGGGTGTCCGATGCGCGATGCCAACTGGGGCAGCAGCTGCCCCGGAGGGAGGGAGGGAGGGCCTGGAGTCCTGGCAATGTGCTCCTGGTGCGGCTAGGTATTTACTGGGGGTCTTTGCTGGGCGACAGTCAGTACTGCACGCCTGGGATCGGTGCCTTCTGCAGGTATCCCATACTGCAGCAAACACCCCACGGACTTCAGGCACAAGCAGCTGTCCATCTTCACTCGGACTCTCACCGCCTCCGAGTTCTGTGCCTCCCGCACTCCGACCCACGCGCCCCTCTGACCCACGCACCCGCCCTCTCTGGAGGCTCCCTTCATCCTCTTGGTCTGAAACGTGCAATCCCCGACAGCAGCTTCCCCCAGGCCCTCTCCCCGGGGGTCTCTGTTCTCTCACACCCGACTCCCTGGGGAGAGTTTCTCCTTCCTCCATTTGATGCTCCCAGACCACGGCTCCTCCCTCCTCAAAATGACTGTCTCACCTTTCCTCTCCCCTCAAACGTCCAGCGCCCCAGCCACTCACCCCACCCACTTCCTTAATGAATCTGCTTATTTCATGAAAAACAGAAGAACCCAAAAGAGAACAGCTTTAATCTCACTGTCAAAGACACCCCCTGCAATGGAAGAAGCCACTGCTTCCAGCAGAGACCACCTGGAGCGGGATGACACAAGCCGGGCAGCTCTCTGGACTCGTGGTCACCACACCCTCTCCTCCCAGTCCTTCATGAACTCGCTGTAGGGAGTGCTCTGCTTCCCTGACTCACCAACTTCACCCATTCAACCCACCCCTACTCTGGCAACCAGTTCGTTTCCTGCCGTTACCCACCCAATCACTTCTCTACACGCTGGGTAGAGGCAAGGTGCTGGGCGAGGCCATTTGTTTCCTGCTCTGCGGCACCTGGCAGAGCTGTGCTCACACACAACAGTCAAAACACACATCCAGCCAGAAGGTTTTTGGAAATCACAACTCCTTCACATAAAACTTCTCTGAGAATTTAGTACGTATGCAGAAAGAGGAGTAGAGCTGCTCTCCAAGGATGCAGAGTTGACTGAGGCTGCCAGGCGGTGAGCTCAACACAGGGCACTCTGGATATGACAAACTGACAGACCAGGGAAGTGGGAAATAGTCTACCTTTTCTAATGTTTTGTAGAGCCAGGGTCTCACTATGTCGTCCAGGTTGGTCACAAACTCCTGGGCTCAAGTGATCCTCCTGCCTCAGCCTCCCAAAGTACTGAATTACAGGTGTGAGCCACTGCACTCAGCTGGAAGTAAGACATTTTCTATAAGCAGACACAGATGCACACACATACACACGTTTCTGTGTCTTTTCAAAGAAACTCACCTAAAGGCAAAAAGTCCATTCTGTTCAAAAACCAGACAGAAACTAATAGAAGTGAATTATAAGCCTCTACCATATATTAAAAAAATTGGAAAACCATTTATGTCCAAGACCCAGTAAGATTCTAGAGACACTATAATCTAAAAGCATCCAAAATTGAGTTTATCCAAATTACTGACAGAGGCACGAGACAGCCAAACACAATATGTAGGCAAGTAGGGAAAGGTGCAGGGAGAATCTCTGCCCCGCCCAGGTCACTGTGCATGGGGTGGGGGAAGTCACCTAAACAACCCACATTGAAAAATCCTGTCCCTTAACACATGCCCAGTGAGGGAAATAAATCAACGTGGAGGGGCTCAGACTAAGGGCCTGTGCGCACTGAAGAATGGGGCGGAACCACCAGGAATACTCACCTTATGCTGGGGAGGGGCCTGGCCTCTTCAACCACTGTGTGGTGGCCTGGTATTCAATTTGGGAGGGGAAAACCTGCCTGCAGAACCCCTCTCTTTTCTGAGAGCTTTTCCTTTGCTTAATAAATTCTGCCCTCCTCACCCTTCAATGTGTCTGCATGCCTGATTTCTCCTGGTTGCAAGGCAAGAACCTGAATTTAGCTGACAAAAAAAAAAAAAAAAATCCTGCATCATTATGACTAGACTGGATAAAATGTGACAAAGCAGAAAATTCTGCATATTACTTTCTAGTCACTTAGGCACTAAAAAAAAAAAGTTTGTGGCAAATTATTCTAAAATGCAGAAGTCAGAAAGAACAACTGAAACTTAATTTCTCTGCTACAGGAACAAACTATTTTTGAAATATGAGAAGTATACCATATCCTAGGAATGCAAGGTTGGTTTAACATACAAAAACAAATCAACGTAACACACCATACTACCAAAATTAAAGGACAAAGTCCACATGGTCATCTCAATAAATGCAGATAAAGCATTTAACAAATCCAACACCTTTCCATGATAAAAACACTCAACCAACTAAGAATAAAATGCAACTTCCTCAACTTGACAAAGAGTACCTACAAAACCACAGCTAACATCACACGTAATGATGAGTCTGAATGCTTTTCCCTTGAGAGCAGGAACAAAACAAGGATGTTTGATTTGTTAACTTCCAGTAAACATTCTACTGGAAATTCTAGCTGGGGCAATTAGGCAAAGAAAAGAAATACAAGCCATCCAGATTAAAAAGGAATAACATATCTCTATTCACAGCCAGCATTATATTGCATATAGGAAATCCTAAGGAATCTACAAACACAAAACCCATCAGAGCTAATAAACAGGTTCAGCAAGGACACAGGATGCAAGGCCAATAAAGTCAACTGCACTTCTACACCTAGCAATGAAAAATTCAGAAACAAAAGCAAGAAAACAACTCTGTTTACAATATCATCAAAAAGAATAAATACTTAGGAATAAATTTAATCAAAGTGACAAGATTTGTACATTGAAAATTGCAAAATATTGTAGAAAAAAATTGAAGACCTGAATATACGGAAAGTTATCCTGTGTCACGATTGGAAAACTTAAGAAAATATCTCCAAACTGTTCTACAAGAGTCAAGGTATTAACCCTATCAAAACCCCAGCTGCTTTTTTTTTTTTTTTTTTTTTACAAAAATTGCCAAACTAATTCTAGAATCGTATGGAAGTGCAAAGGATCCAGAATAGCCAAAATGATCTTTAAAAAGAGCAGAGGTGGACGACTGACATTTCCCGATTTCAAAACTCACCATAAAGCTATAGTAACCAAGACAGTATGGTATTGGCATGAGGACAGACATATACACCAATGGATCACAGGTCATAGTCTAGAAGGACATTTATGGTCAACTGATTTTCAACAAGTGTACCAGGACAATTAATGGGAAAAGAATACTATTTTAATAATGATGCCAGGACATCTAAATATCCACATGCAAAAGAAAAAAGCTGAACCCTTATTTACACCACATATAAAAATTATATATAAATATCATTATAATTCACTGCACATAAATTATATGTATATAATTATACATAAATATGGATCAAAGACTTAAATGTAAGAGCTAAAGGAATAAATCTGCACAATCTTGGATTAGACAGTGGTCTCTAACATATAATACCAAAAGCACAAACTTTTGAAATAAAAAAATAAAGTGGACATCATCAAAATTAAAAATTCTTGTGCATCTAAGAACACCATGAAGAGACTGAACACACAGCTCATGGAATGGGAGAAGTTGTTTGTAAACTGTGTATCTGATAAGGGACTTGTATCCAGAATACCTGAAGAACTCTTACAACAACAAAAAGACTGGTCTGGGCATGGTGGCTAACACCTGTAATCCCAGGAATTCAAGACCAGCCTGGGCAACATAGCAAGACCCAATCTCTATCAAAAATTTTTAAAAAGTTAGCCAGCTGTGGTGGTGTGTATCTGCAGTCCCAGCTACTTGGGAGGCTGAGGCAGGAGGATCGCTTGAACCCAGGAGTTACAGTGAGCTATGACCGCACCACTACACTCTAGCCTGGGTGACACAGCAAGACCCTACCTCTAAAATAAATAAATAAAATAAAAAGACAAGCCAATTGAAAATGTAATTTTTAAAAAAAAAAAAAACATAAAAATGTCCAAATAAGTACAGGAAATGCTCAACATCATTAATCACTAGAGAAATACAAATCAAAAACACAACTATTAGGATGGCTAAAATCAGACAATAACAAGCGTAGGTGAAGATGTGAAGAAAAACTGTTCAAACACTGACGGCTGGATTATAAAATGTTGCAGCCACTTTGGAAAACAGTTTGGTAGTTCCTCAAAAACATTAAACACAGTTGCCATATGACCAAGCTCCATTCTATAGACCCAAGAGCACAGAAAACACATGTCTAAACAAAAACATGTACAAGAATGTCCACGGGTGCATCTGTAAGAGCCAAAAAGTAGGAAGAACCCATCAACTGATTAATGGATAAACAAAAATGGAAAACTGTTTGTCCAGGAAAAAGGACTGACGCATGCTGCAGGATACACCTCGATGGCATCAGGCTGGTGGGAAGCAGCCGGCACAGAGGGCTATGACTCCATGTATATAACATGTGGAGAACAGGCAAATCCACAGAAACAAAGTAATCAGTGGTTACCAGAGGGCGGAGCAGGGAGGGAATGGGAGGGACTGCTAGTGGGTTTCTTTGGGGAGTGATGGGAAGGTTCTAGAATTGGATAGTGCAGATGGCCATACAACTCTGAATATTCACCCGCACACTTCACAAAGGATGAGCTCTGCGCTCGATGAATTACAGCTCAAAAGCTGTTTTAAATAAAACTACCCCATAAAAACAAATGGATCAAGTCACTAAAACGGCCTCACAACTTGTGAACATTCTCAAATACACTCTAAAAGTAGACTAAATTATTACAAGTTTTAAAAACAACCAACGAACAAAAATCTGCTATAAATTTGTTTTCCACAAATTACTAAATTCATTTTCCTATTTAAACCTAAAGGGACTTTGTTTTCTTTTTGGCTACTTTCCAATTTTTTTTTTTAAGAAAAAGTTGACACATAACTCATTTTTGTGATGAGGAGTACTTAACATCCACTCTTTTTATTTTTCAAGAATACATCAGCATTAACAATAGTTACTGTAAATACAGCTATTTGACTTCTCAGAAGCATATACATGAGTAAATGACATCAGAGAGAAACCGTCCATCTTTTATTATGTTTTACTGGAAAATTAGCATTTGTATCACTCTGTTATCATAAGTCTTGTCTTGTCTAACAAATTTCAGAAGACTTCAGAATTTGGGAACCATATTAAATCACTGCCATTGAAGCCTATGAAAGGTAGGACCACTCTTTTCAAGGAAAATCTGATTTACTAAGAATATTCCAGGCTATTTCCCCCATGCCATGCTGAAAAATGAGAACATCTTTATCCAAAAGGCTGTCTGACCGAATATATTTAACCTTTCTCTCAAACATATTAAGCAACTTGAATTACTACTAGGCAATTTTATGCTCAATTTCATGCTTAGAAGTTCTTTTTGCAAATAAGAACTGTGTGAGCCATGGTAGACTCAGATTTACAGGCAAATCAAAAGCACTTTATAACCAACAACAGGCCAGGGGCTCTGACACGATCACCAGCATAGTCACTTTGGAAAATTAAAAATACACTCTCCCCGACTGAGCAAAACTGGGTTCCAGCCCACCTCCGCACACTGCAGCCACTGAGTTCTATTTTTTAAACTCAAATCTGACCATGCGGTTTTGAATCCTCACTGCCCTCAGGCAAGACTGACATCCTCATCTGACTCCCTCTTCGCTTTCACACCCCATCGCCCAGCCTGTTCTTCTCTCCTGTGTCAAGTCCTCCCGCCCTCTCTCCCGTGTGCAGGCTCCTTCCATCCCTCATCCCTGTCCAGGCCCATCCCTCATCCACATCTGAGCTCAAGCGTTCCTTGTTCAGGAAGCCTTTTGACTCCCGGAGCCCTCGTCTAACGGCAACAGGTAACTACTTAACTGCCGAAGCCTTAGGACCCTGTGCGCTGTGGGGCAGCACCTTTACTCATGGTGCCTTCTCAAACTGCACCCGCAAAGTGAGGCTGCGGTACCCCCCGGTCATTCCCCGCACGTCAGCAAAGCCTCTCTGGTATCTCCCCTGGCAGATCTAGACATGCAACAACAAATACAACTATCTTTAAGTATTTCAGAGTCAAACTAGCAAGAAGGTAGTGACGAGTATTTCCCTTGCCTATACAGAAAAGATCATCACTCTGACAACTGGTATCAAAAGGGGAAAAACATATCTCAAACTTTAGGAAAGGAACCTGCCCATCATCCTAGCAAAACAAAGCTGCTCATGTTTCTCTCCCAATAACTTGTCCCTGAAATTCATCTTCTATTATGAGAAACACACACAACCCTGCGATTCCTGTTTTATTTTTTGTAAAGACAGGGTCTTGCTATGTTGCCCAGCTAGAGTACAGTGGCGTGATCTTGGCACACTGCAACCTCCTCTGCCTCCCGGGTTCAAGCGATTCTCCTGCCTCAGCCTCCTGAGTAGCAGAGACTACAGGTATGCACCACTACGCCCAGCTAATTTTTGTATTTTTAGTAGCAACGGGGTTTCACCATGTTGGCCAGGCTGGTCTCGAACTCCTGAGCTCAGGTGATCCACCCACCTCAGCCTCCCAAAGTGCTGGGATTACAGGCCTGAGATACCATGCCCAGCAATAATTTTTAAAATAAACAAAAGTAGGTTAGAAACAAACCTCCTACTTCAAAAACTCCACATCTAATTCTGCCACAAAAAGGAATGAAACTCTGGCATATGCCACAACATGGCCAAGCCTTGGAAACATCACGTGCAGTCAGTCAGATGCAAGCGGACAAACACTATGTCAATTCCACCTGCATGAGGCCCCTAGACTGGGCAAACCCAGAGACAGAAAGCAGAATGGTGGTCGCCAGGGGCTGGGGAAGGGGAGAAGGGGAGTTACTGTTTAATAGGACAAAGTTGTGTTGGTAATGAGGAAGCTGTTTTGGGAATAGGTAGTGGTGACAGGTACACAACACTGTAAGTGCATTTAACATCACTGAACTGCACACTTACAAACGGCTAAAATGATAAATATTATGCCATGTATATGTTATCACAACTAAAAAAAAATTCCTAGACCTCAAAAAAAAAAAAAAAAAAAAAAAAATCCCAATCTATGCCAACCTGGGTGTCACGTTTCTCTCTGCAGGTCAAGTGAAACACGGCCCAAACCACCCTAAGTTGCTGAGATACAGATGCGAACTCCACAGAGCCCGCCTCTGGGTGGCGATGTCTGCCTCCACCACAGCCTGTCCTGCGGGGAACACGGAGGTTACCAGGGTGCCTGGCCAGAGAGAGGTTCCATCTACTTTTTCAATAACCCAGCAGCAGACGTTTAATGGATTTCTATGATTCCCATTTTACCTATGACGTACTGATCACTACTTCAGGGAGTATGCAGAAAGCCCTATGCTGATACCTTCGTAATCCAAATAGATTACCTCTTCTACTACTGAATTCTTTAATGAACAGTAAGTAAACTGAGAATGGTTAAAGTAAAAACTTTCTCATTCTCTCCACTTTAAGTCAAGATCACTATTACACACCTGAACTTAACCGGGGCTCTATAGCAGAGGAGATTAATAATTTTGGTTAATACTACTTCAAGGATTATCTAGTATTTCAGACGCCTTTAACAACTTACTGATACATCTATCTGTTACCATAAACGAAGTCAAAATCTACGAAACGTGACCTGTGACATTCAACTAGATCTCTAGGGTCTGACAAAATTGCAGGGAGCGGAGAAGCACGGCCGCGGCGGAGCTGCAATCCACCATCGGCCTCTGTCTGATAAAAGTGCTTTTAAAAGGCAACCCATGGATCTATTCGGATAAACACTCAAGAGCAGGGACAGGCTATGAACCTATTTCACAGACACTGCCTCCGTGAGGAAAGAGTGCGGGCAACGGAGTTGGGGAGTTAAAACGGAGACGAGACCCTCGACGTGACCGTAGCCTTCACGTCTTCAAAAACCCAAAACGATGGACCATTGTTAGGTGTGGAGTACGGGGGTGTTTATTTGTATTATATATTGTGCTAATAATATATAATTATTTATTCTAAAAGCAACCTATATGTCTATCCAAACGTGAGGTGGCAAACAACGGAGCCTCCCATACACAGGTTACTGCAAAGGACAGAAACAAAGCTGAGACGCCGCCTTCAATGCCTATGAAAGTCAGGAACTTTTACAAATGCACTGATACATGTAAGGCACGACTCCCCCCTTTTCAATCATTATTATTAGCTGAGTTTTTGTTTTGCTTTCTTTTAAATCTAGTTATGTACTAGAGCTTTTGTAATGAATACACTTTCAGGGATACTACTTTGCCATTCTAGATTGGAACAGAACTATTGAAATGGAAAAAAAAAAACAACAAAAAAAGTTTAAGGTATTTTCAAACACGACAAAATGGCAGCCTAAAACAGTTAAAATTCCAGAAACCGGAGCACAACAGAAGGTGCGGTGATAAGCAGTGCTGAGTCATTATTAGGGGGGCGCACGGACAGAAAAACCTTCCTCCTTCGAGTTGCTAGAACTCCCTCTTTACCTTTTCTTAAGGGCACTTTTCTCCTTATATCTACAAAACAATGCATTCTTAGTGTGGAACATAAAATAATACAGAAATGTGCAGAACAAAAGCCAAAGTCTCTGTTCAGGGCAGACGTGATCCCCCTTTCCCCCAGGCACCCCGATGTTGCCCCTGGGTATCTGCTTTCCAGAGCAGCATTTACGACCACACTCAGCTGCGGCTGGGGCCACTGTTCTTCTGCAAAAGCTGCTGTTTTTCACCCAACACAGACTGCTCTCCGAGGAGCACAGAACACTCTTCCTCCACAAAGTGTGTCCTAACACATGTAACCGCCTCACTAC
This sequence comes from Piliocolobus tephrosceles, assembly GCF_002776525.5. Taxonomy (NCBI): domain Eukaryota; kingdom Metazoa; phylum Chordata; class Mammalia; order Primates; family Cercopithecidae; genus Piliocolobus; species Piliocolobus tephrosceles. The sequence continues at coordinate 240,204 of NC_045442.1, forward strand.
TTTTAGGCATTTAGCCTTTTCAACACCGTATTGCTGCAGCGCACATCCTTCTGAAATGCTGGCCTATTTCCTGTAGGATTCCTACAAGTGGAACCTTGGGGTCCTAACCCTTGTGTTAAGTTTGAGAGAGAGATGTCAAATTACCCTCCAAAAAATGAGTGTACACGCTTTCCAGAAATGACTAGGAAAAATGGAACATTATTGTTGCTTTAATTAAAATGTCTTTGCTTATTTTATTTGAGACAGGGTCTACTCTGTTCCCAGGCTGGAATGGGGTGGTGTGATCACAGCTCACAGCAGCCTTAACCTACTGGGCTCAAGGGATCCTCCCGCCTTGGCCTCCCAAAGTGCTGGGATTACAGGTGTGAGGCCGGTCACATCTTTGCTCATTAATGCCATTTCTATGATGATTTATGTTAACTCTTTTACTCACCACCCACTTAAAACAAATCAGCCATGAGATGTGGTTAAACATGCAGACCTATTGTTTTTTTCACTCAAATGTTGCTAATTATCAGAGAACTGACTGCCTCTTTCGGGCAGGTGTGGTGACTCACCCAAGGACTCCTAAAAGCACTTCCTGTGTGCCGGTGCAGTCCCAGGTGCTGTGTACAATGCAGAAAAGCACTTCCTGTGTGCTGGTGCAGTGCCAGGTGCTGTGCACAATGCAGAAAAGCACTTCCTGTGTGCCGGTGCAGTGCCAGGTGCTGTGCACAATGCAGAAAAGATCAGCACAGCCTGTGTCTTCACACGGCTGCATTCCTATTTTAATTGTGGTTTTATCATCTCTGGAGATCCAGATAAAATAAGCTCAAGTATGTTTCATGTTCTGAGGTATCTAACATCATTAGCAAGACTTCTGTGACTACTCCAGGACTGCCTGTTTTCGTGGTTGCCCCTGCCTCTGAGCTCTGAACTCCTGACAGTCCACATCTGCCATGGCGGTCCCATGAGATAATAATGGAGGCCTGTAACGGAGTGAGCCCTACCACCTGGGCTTGATAAGTGTACTCTTAGACACTCGCATGGCAAAATGGCCTAAGGACGCACTGCTCAGAAAATATCCACCCCCATCATTAAGCTTCGCAGGATGTATTTAAGTTCAATTCACCAATCGCCTTTTGTCCCACTCATTATTCCTCTTCCACCCCATTACTGACTCAAACATGGATCTCAGCTCTTTTTCTTCATTTCCAGAGTAGCAACAGCAATAAAAAAATCTAGTCAAAGACACATGTATAATAAATTCAACTGTACTTGGAGAGGAGAGTGTGGAATTGGGGCAGAAGAATTAAAAGTCAAGGTCAATAATTTTTAAAAACTCAGAAGACTAATATTCATAATATATAAAGAACTTTTACAAGCTGGGTGCGGTGGCTCACAACTGTAATCCCTGGACTTTGAGAGGGAGGCCAAGGTGGGCGGATCACTTGAGCACAGGAGTTCGAGACAGCCTGGCCAACACGGTGAAACCCCATCTCTACTAAAAATTAAAAAAAAAAAAAAAAAAAAAATTGGCCGGGCACGGTGGCATGCCTGTAATCACGCCTCACGAGGCTGAGGAAGGAGAACTGTTTGAATCTGGGAGGCGGAGGTTGCAGTGAGCCAAGATCGCACCACTGCACTCCAGCCTGGCTGACGAAGCGAGATCCCATCACAAACAAACAAACAAACTCACTTTTACAGACTTGACTTTTTTAAGTTCAGTAGAAAAATGGACAAAAGATGTGACCAAAGCAATTCACAGAACAGAAACAGTCAAGGAATGTGCATGGCCTCTGACACCGCGTACCCACTCCTGGGCGTCTGCCACCCAGGAAGGGCAGAAGGATGGACGAGACTCTCCTGCACTGTCATCAGAAACACCGGACTAAATAAGTAAGGGAATACTATGCAGACATCAAAAAGGATGAAATGAGCCACATAAAAAGGCAGCCTGGTTAAAAGTTTAAGTATGGGCTCTGGACTCAGAATGTCTGCGTGCAAATAATGGGTATAGCACCTATTAACTCTGAGACCTTCACCAAGTAACTTCATCCTCCTGATACCTGATCATCTCATGTGTATGATGAAGGCAACACAGGAGTACTTACATCTCAAGGGGCTGTGGCCGGGGGTCAAATGAGCTCCAGTATGGCTGAGCAGAAAGCCCAGTTCACTGTAAGATCTCCAATTATAGACTCAGTGAAAAAAGGCAGGTGGCGGCTGCATGCCATGGCTCATGCCTGTATTCCCAGCATTTTGGGAGGCCGAGGTGGGAGGGTCACTTGAGTCCAGGAGTTCAAGACCATCCTGGGCAACACAGCAAAACCCTGTCTCTACAAAGAAATAGAAAAAAGCTGGGCATGGCAGTGCACACCTATAGTTCCAGCTACTCGGGAGGCTAAGCAGGGAGAGGATTGCTTGAGCCTCATCAGGCTGCAGTGAGCTCTGATCGTACCACTGCACTCCAGCCTGGGTGGCAGAGAAGTAAGACCCTATTTCCAAAAAAGGAAAGGAAAGGAAAAGAAATAGCAAAAAACAATATTGAGTAATACAGAAAATCCTATTCAACGTCTAGAAAAAGGTTCCACATTTGTGGATTAAAAAAGATTGCTGATACACAAACTAGGTTTTAAAATATAAATGAATACATAAACACATAGAAAATGATCTACAAAGATACAGTTAAGAGCAGTGGGTTCTGAAGAAGACTCCAGGACAGCAGTGGGATGAGGAGAACTTTCATTCTGTGCTCTTGATCCAGCTGTTCTCAGCTGTTCTATCATTTGATTTTCTTTAAATAACAAACACTCTATTTTTGTATTGTGAGACAAAACCAGTACAATCTGGTAAAGACGAGCGAGGACAGTTAATCCTGAAGTCTGCCCTGCCCTTCCACTCGTACTGCTAATGGCTGGCATTCCAGCAGCAGCTCTCAAAGTGTGGTCTGTGGGCCCTTGAGGATGCAACGGTCCTCAAGAACCTCTCAGAGGGTCCATGAGGTTGAGACTATTTTCATCATAATCCTTGTACGTCATCTGCCGTTTTCACGCTGTTGTCATTTCCACGGATGAGCAAAGCCAAGGGCAGGTGGAGCTGCTGGCGGCTCAGCACGATCTGTGGCAGCAGCCCCAAGCTCTCCTTTCCACACCCTACACAGGCAGGGAAAAAGGGAAAGAAAAAGGGAAAAGGCCAGTTTTGCTTAGCTTATTCCCTGATGAACAGTTAAAATAATTCTCCACTTTATGCAATTCCAACCCTGTGATAAAATGTGCCACAAAAGAACATTTGCTGCATCCCCAAGTACAACTGTCCCGAGAAAAAGCACACAGTACAGCTGTCTGTGTTGAAAAACAAAACACAGGCCGGGCGCGGTGGCTCAAGCCTGTAATCCCAGCACTTTGGGAGGCCGAGACAGGTGGATCACGAGGTCAGGAGATCGAGACCATCCTGGCTAACACAGTGAAACCCCGTCTCTACCAAAAAATACAAAAAATTAGCCGGGCGAGGTGGCGGGTGCCCGTAGTCCCAGCTACTCGGGAGGCTGAGGCAGGAGAATGGCGTCAGCCCGGGAGGCGGAGCTTGCAGTGAGCCGAGATCCGGCCACTGCACTCCAGCCTGGGCGACAGAGTGAGACTCCGTCTCAAAAAAAAAAAAAGAAAAAGAAAAACAAAACACAAAATTGAGTTTCTCCCATCACATCCTCACAGCACACTTAAGACACCGGATGTGTGGGGACCTCTCCCATCAGCAAGGAAGCAATCAATTCTGCAGCCGGACACTGGCTGGGGTCCCCTGATTCCATTAGATCTTGACGCTGGGAGAAAGCATCAGATCCCACAGGTTGAGTGCTCTGTCCCACAAGACTGCGCCCCCACTTCGAAAGGCAACGACAAGCCTCACGTTGTGTTACTTGTGCTTCTGACTGACTTGCTATCAATCAGTGTCCACAACCCTGACTGGGCACACACATCTCAGGGAAACACTTTAATTTAGCGGTTTATTATAAAGGATACCACAAAGGACACGGAGGCGATGCACACGGAGGCGATGCACAGGGCGAGGGATGGGGGCTGAGACGCAGAGCTCCCACGCCCTCTCCGGGTGGGCCCCCCTACAGAAACATCTGGAAGCTATCTTCAAACCCAGCCCATACATAGGCAAGACTGTTTAAATCACTGGCCACTGGAGATCAGCTTAACCTTCAGCTCCCCCGCCCCTCACCACTCCCCAAGGTTGGGAATTAGGGCTGAAAGTCCCAATCCTCTAATCCTGCCTAGGTCTTTCTGGTGACCCGACCAGCCCCCGTTGTGAAGTTACCCAGGGGTTGCCAGCCCTTAGCCAACTCATTCCCAAAAGACACCACTGAAGAGCCCAATGATTTTAGGAGGTGTGTACTAGCGAAGACCAAATACACATTCCACAGTATCACACAAACTGAACTAGCCCTTTTTTTCATGGGATGCCATTTTTATTTGAAAAAACTGACCAACTTTGGTTTATTAAGAGTTTGGTATGTGGCAGAAATTTACTTGAAAATGAACATAGTGAGCCTCTCATTTCACAGAAAATAACTGACAGTATTTGTTACCAATGATAAAATCCAAGCTTTCAACAGAAAATTAGAATTTTGGAAAACTTTTATCTACTACTGCTAATTTGACAGTTTCTCACTTTCTCTTCTGATGAGGTCAGTGGTGACATTAAAAAAAATATGATTTTCTTCAATTTTATATAATGGAATGTGTTAACATTTAGGAAAAAAAAAAAAGAACTCCATGTAACAATACTTCCGAACGACCCCCATGTGATGTTAACCAAATCATGTCCACGAGCTAAAGACCCACTCTGAGCACAAGACAGACCTCAGGTTCTGACGGAAGAGAGCACAGAAACGCCACTGACCCCCCGGGCCGGTTCTGACAGAAGACAGGACAGAAACGCCACTGACCCCACAGGGCCGGCACACTCAAGTTACCACCTGGCGAGTTACGGTGCATCGCGAAGAGCCTCCGGGATGACCCCTCCTCTGCCCACATGGAAGCGTCAGGCCACATTTTCTTTACACATTTCAATAAAGTAACTGGAACACACTGAATGCAGAAGCAGTTCTGAGAATCCAGCCGTCACCTCTTAAGCCACATATTTTAAAAGGATGTGCAAAAGTATAAAAAAAAAACACTGTTCTTCTCGCTCAAATTTGTTTTTGAAAAGTTGTTTCTCACTAAAAATGTTAACATGTAGTAGATTATTTTAAAGTAAAATAAATATTTTAAGTTGTTCTCTTTTAATTTGAAATATAGAAAACGTCAACAGCTATAACCAGCACAAAGGCTCTCTGGATCTTGAGTGTAACTATTAAGAATATAAAAGTATTCCAGCACCAAAAGACTTTGCGAACCCACTCTAGGGCAGGGGTTAGCAAACTACAACCTGGGCGACATCTGGCCAGCTGCCTGTTTCTGGAGGCATGCTCCTGTGGACGCAGGGCACAGAGCCACGCCCATCCATCTCTGCAGGGTCTATGGCTGTCTTCCTGCTAAAGGCAGAGTTGAACTCAGTAGTTGCAACAGGGACAGTATGGCCTCAAAGTCTAAAATACTTACCATATGGCCCTTTACAAAGAAGCCTGCCCACCCCGAAACTAGAGTAAGCCAACTTTCCTGACCTTTATCGCAGTAACTTCCTACCTCCATTCTTACCCACCACCATCCCTTCTCCAAAGGGCAGAGTGACCTTGTTAAAAACAAAGTTGATGTCACTCCTCTGCTTAGAATCTGAAAAGCTCACAACCACTCCAAGTCCTCAGCACAGTATTCAAGTTCCTTATTCATCATCATCTAGCCCCAGCCAGCCTCCTGCTCATCACAGCCACTTTCTTCTCTGCCAGAAGTCAGACCATGCCAAGCACTGACTTCTCAGAACGTACCATGCTCTGTCCAACCTCCACACCAAGCCCTCTCCACCTGGAACCTTCTTCTCCCCTTCCCTTCCGCCCTCTTCTTATATCCTGATGTCCTCCCCTCCACTCCCTACCCAAGCCTGTGTATTGGGTACTTCTTCACATTGCCTCAATGTGCCCTGGTCCAGCCATGGTGCAAGGACCCACCTGCTTGTCTGTGTCTGAACAGAACTTCCTGAAGGCAAGAACTGCATTTCTGTTTCCAACAGCCAGCACTAGCAGCCCTTTAGTACACTGTTGTGAACTTTTCAGATGTGCCAAGCTGAAAGCTGGCCCTTGCATTACCCTTCACTTTTCTTAAACTGGCTCCCTGGCGTGAGAGAGTCAGCTATTCTCCTACGCAAGAGGGTCTCTTAAGACAACAGCCTCTAAATGGTTACCAGTTACGTGTTTGTTTGCCAGAACTTTCCATACATTTTCTGGAATCTTCACAGCAACCCTGCAATGGTCACAAGTAATAGTACCCGTTTTACAGATGAGAAGAGAGACAGTAAGTAACTCGCCAAGGTAACACAAAGCCTGAAGAGGGGGAAAAAGGGATGTGTGCCAGATTCCACGTGCACAATGCCTCTCCATCACCTAGCAGTATAGTGACATTCCATACACTGACTGGCATCCAGTGGGAGAGACAAGCCTAATAACACGTGTGATAAAATTAGGGAACCACAAGCAGGACACAGCCAATTGCTAAACAACATGGAATAGGGAGTGAAAGGGAGTCTAAGACGACACTGAACGACATTGAACGCTGAGGGGAGCTGGAGCAGGGACTCGCCAAGGGGGATTGGAGGTGGATTTAGAAGGATCAGCAGGGCTTAGGGAGTGGACAGGAAGCAAAAAGAATACTCTAGGGAGAGAAACAAACAGAGGCAAAGATCAAGGGATGGCAATAATCACTGAATAATAATGGAAACATTAAGAGGCCAGGCCCAGTGGAAGGGATCTGGGCAAGTGGAGATGAAGCAGGTGAGGAAAAACAAGAAACTATTTTTGTGTTTAAATATAGCTAAAACCAAGCCCCAGTACCTTAAAATACAAAAGAGTTAACAGTTGCATCTAACACTTGAAAAGCATTTTTCAAGTTACAAAAGCACTGCACATTGTTTGATCTTAACAAAAATCTTCCGATTTAACTTCTAGATAAGCGAGCTGAGGCTCAGGAAGGCGCCCTCAGAGCTGAAAACAGCAGACACAGACCCAACCTGGAACTTCCCATCAGAACAGCAGACTGCTTAAAATCAGGGAACACGAAAATCACCAGCTATGACTCAATACCACCATGTATCTTGCAAACTTAACTTCACGACGTACCTATGACCAGGCCAGCCTCCAGAGCATTAAGATTTGGCTGTACTAAGCATGATGAGTCTGTGAATCGTAAGGCACACAACTCAATTCCTAAAGACAGAGGCTTCCTATGAAACTCTCTAAGTCAAACTGCAAAATGTTACCAGACAGACTGCTTGTTTGACGGCCTTCCACAGAGGATGCTTTCCTGAAAGGTTCTCTTTAATGACACAGACATAAATATTAAGTAAATGAAAATTCTACAATGGAATATAGAAATCAGACCGGGAATAACTCAAATAAGCAGACACCATGTCCCTTCAAGACCAAAAAAAAAAAAAAAAACAATGATGATAAATACTAAACGCCCATTTTCTACACACAGAAGAAATCAATAAATATGACTGACAAGTTTTGCATTCACCAATACCATATTTCATTGATTCTAAGTGCATTTCCCTACATCTTAATATTTCCAAAATTAGATGTAGATTTTATATATACACACATAAAAGATACTGTAAAAGATTATATATAAAAGATATACTTAATTTCAGATATATAATACACAATACACATTATATATAACACATATATGTAATACATATTATATATTATATATAATACATAATATATATTTTGTTATATATAATACATAATACATATTATATATGTTATATATATTACATATTATATATTTTTTCTTTTTTTCTGAGACAAGGTCTCACTCTATTGCCCAGGCTGGAGTGCAGTGCTGCAGTTATAGCTCACTAAAGCCTCTACTTCCCTGGCTCAAGTGATTCCCCCACCTCAGCCTCCTGAGTAGCTGGGACTACAGGCGTGCACCACCATATCTGGCAAGTGTTTTAAACTTCTTTTTTTTTTTTTTTTTTTTTTGAAGAGACAACATCTCAAGATGTTGCCCAGGCTGGTCTCAAATTGCTGGGCTCAAGGGATCCTCCCACCTTGGCCTCCTGAAGTGCTGAGATTACAGTCCTGAGCCACCAAACCAGACATTATCTTACATTCAATGAAACACAGTAACTTTCTGGTACTGATGCTCAAGTTACCTTAAGTTTTGTTACCTTTCTGTGACTTCAAATGTTTCTTTCAAAGTACCAATGTAAACGCCTTGGAAAGGCTACCCTACCAGATTAACCAGCTATCCATGTTACTTACACAACTAGCCAGATTCAAGCTAACAAACAAAATTGAAGCAAACAAACCTTCAATTTTGTTTAGTGTGTCTCTTTAGAAACAGTTAATGTCTAATTTAAAGCAATAGATCATGGATTAAGAAACTGATTAAAGCAAAATCAACAAAAACTCAATACACTTAAAACTACAAATTCTGAGAAGGAACCAGCTGTTATCAAGCTATAAAGTTATATAAAACCGGGTTCGATATAAGACTCTCCTCCCCCAACCCCCTCCCCATGGTTTCTCCACAGCAGCAATTAGTGTAACATATAAAGGAGCAAGACCCAAAGCTTCCCTGCAGGTAAGCAGGTCGCAGTCATGTGCAAAGTGATGTCGCAGGTAAAGGTACCGCAGCACTTGCTTGACACGCAGGTGTTTCACTTACTGTCTCTATGAGATCTACTCTTCAAATAATTTGAGAATTGGTTGGAAAGCGATGCTATTCTTGAATCCTTGTTACTAACCTTCTATCGTTTTGATACGCACTTCCTTTAAAGGCATTCCATTTTCATTTGCCTTCAAAAACATTTCCATACGATTCTTGGTGGTAAGATTTTCATTGAGCTTTAGAACAGCCCCATCCCAAGACTGGACGGCCACACGCCACAATGCGGCTTCATCAGTACTGTGCTGGCTGCAAATGGTCACTGAAGCAATACAGAACTCCACAGCTCTGCGGCCAGTTGGCATGGCTTCAAACCCTGGCCCTGCCATATACTCACTTTGTAACCCAAGTTCATTGTTCTCACACCTTGGATTCTGCATCTGAGACTGGGAAGAACAATAGTTCCTCCTTCTTGGGTTGTGTGAAGATTAACTGACGTGGGAAAAGCATTGCGAGCAATCTCTAGCACAGAATGACCACTCAGCAACTGTTACCTATCATGACCTTCGTGCCGGGTCCTCTGCAAGGGCTGGGGTGGGAAGGGGGACACCCAGCCTTCAAGCTTGAGGAGCTCACAGTCTACCAGAGAGGGAAGCAAAGGATGAAATAGCACATGGCACTGCAAAACACATCACATGCTGAACGAGTACCAGAGAGAGAAGCAAAGGATGAAATACCATGTGGCACTGCAAAACACATCACATGCTGAATGAGTACATTCCAGGAGAGGGCGCAGGGGCTGGGTGAAGGTGACTCCATAACATGCAGGAAAAATCTGCACAACAGTTAATTTCCAGAAGGGAACCACCATTTAGAATCGAAACACTGTGGAGACAGAAGCTAACAAACAGCTCTTCTACTCGCTTCCTGCCGGAAGCCCCCTGGTTATACTATTTTAACTCTTGGTCACCTCGGCATACGAACTCACTTAGTCTCATCTTCCAGCAAGGGCAGGAGAGGCAAGTCACCACTGACTGCTGCCCATACACCTGCTTACCAGCAGGACACTCGATCACTTCCTTGTGAGCTCAGCTCTACTCCTACTTGCAGGGGATGAGAAGTCTGATTACCCAGTGGGATCACGACTCTTAGCAAAATGACCTGACCCATAGCTAAACCCAATTCTTAAAAAAAAAAAAAAAAAAAAAAAACTGGGGCGGGGGAACCACCAAATTTTACACAGGCCAACACTTTCATCAGAGGTTATGATTCTGACCCACAGCCCAAAACTTTAGTTTTAGAAACAAGACAAATCAAAGCAAAAACCAAAGGCTTTTCTATGTTACTCACTTCATGACCTCCAAAGTCAGGAGTGCCTGCTCTCACCTCTGCGCCACCTCCTGTGCCCTGGGCACCACCCCACTGAAGTCAGGAGAGGACCCAGGCCTCAATCTCTAAGGCCCTTTCTCCTTACCCATTGTAGAGAGGGCAGAAAGACAGCCAGAGTGCAGGGCTGCAGTAGAGCTCTACAGAGCTGAACTAGGCCCAGAACAGAATCTTCAAGAACAAAATGCCTCACGAGCCACAAATCTAAACAAATAAAATCTGCTATACCTTAAGTTCTACAGCCTGCGCAGCAGTGCACAATAAAAACCCCTGTGAACTGCCCATCTCTATTTTTTTTGTTTGTTTGTTTTTTTTTTTTTGAGACGGAGTCTCACTCTGACGCCCAGGATGGAGTGCAATGGCACGATCTCGGCTCACTGCAACCTCCACCTCCCGGGTTTAAGCGATTCTCCTGCCTCAGTCTCCTGAGTAGCTGGAACTACAGGTGGGTGCTGCCACACCTGGCTAATTTTTGTATTTTTAGTAGAGACGGGGTTTCGTCATGTTGGCCAGGACAGTCTCGAACTCCTGACCTCAAGTGATCCACCTGCCTCAGCCTCCCAAAGTGCTGGGATTACAGGTGTGAGCCACCACACCCGGCCACCCATCTCTTATCTCTCACCAACATCTGTCCCTCAAGGTTGCGTTGGGCATAACCAGCTTCTCGATTCTTGCTGCTCAGCAATCACTGGTGACCAACAACTACACTTCCCTTCATCATCACTGACTGTGTGGTCTTCATACAAACCAACGGTATCACAACCATGGGACAAATCGATGATGAGTTATCAATGTGTTAATGTGGATGGGTTACTATGGCCAAACCATACATGGATTAAAATAGAAAGCTGTGAATACCTACAACAACCAAAACATGTGTGGATAATGACCACAAAACAATGTTACAAAAAAAAACCCACGACAACTCAAAATACCAAACTTTTGGATTTACTCAAAATTTAACTTAAAATAGGGATTTAAAACTGCAAAAAGTTCCCATCAGTTTAATTCAGAGAACAAAGTATTTGTCAAGTTTTTTTTTTTTTTTGAGATGGAGCCTTGTTCTATTGCCCAGGCTGGAGTGCAGTGGCACGATCTCCACTCAATGCAACCTCCACCACCTGGGTTCAAGTGATTCTCCTGCCTCAGCCTCCTAAGTAGCTGGGATTACAGGCGTGCACCACCACGCACAGCTAACTTTTGTATTTTTAAAAGAGACGAGGTTTCACTGTGTTGGCCAGGATGGTCTCAAACTCCTGACCTCAAGCGATCTGTCCACCTTGGCCTCCCAAAGTGCTGGAATTATAGACATGAGCCACAACACCCGGCCCAAGAATTTTTTTTTAAAGAAAGAATACTATTTTCACATGTGTAAAGTCACAGTTAAAATACACTACCTTAGTTATACTTAAATTTTAATTCATTCAGTTTATCTTTTTTTTTTTTTTTTTTTTAAGTAAAGAAACCAGGCAGGTGTGGTCGCTCACGCCTGTAATCTCAGCACCTTGGGAGACTGATGTGGGCAGACCACTTGAGCCCAGGAGTTCAGACCAGCCTGGGCAACATGGCAAAATCCTCTACGACAATACAAAAATTAGCCTGGTGTGGTGGCGCGTGCATGTCTGTGGTCCTAGCTACTCCAGAGGCTGAGATGGGCCTATGAGCCTATGAGGCAGAGGTTGCAGTGAGCCCAGATCACGCCACTGCACTCCATCCAGCCTGGGCTACAAAGTGAGACCCTGTCTCCAAAAAAGAAAAGAAAAGAAAGAGTTTAAAAAAACAAAACAAAACAAAACAGAAATTAAGGCAGGCATTAAGCCGTCTCACCTCCCTTACTCCCAAACAAGTTTTGCTTTACTTGCGATAGAAGTCACTTGCTTGGCATACGCAAAATCAAACAAAAAAAGGTAACATGTTTCAAATAAATAAAATCAATAAACTTTTTACATCACATAAAATATACCTAGTTTTAATCTCAAACCGTATACATTACGCATTTCTTAGAGCCCAGTTTCACCTGCTTAATAACCTGGGCCCTGTTTGTGCCAGGGGGCTCAGAATTTCCAGATGTCCTCAGGGGTCATGCATCAAACCAGACACTGCCAGCGAGAGGTACAGGGTAGGGAAGAGGGAGTAAAAGGTCATGGGAGGGGCTGAGATGGAGGGAAGTGAACAGGATGTCTGACAAGGGGCTTCTAGTAACTTGAGACAGGGAAGGTGTATTTGGGGCAAACACAAATCATTTTTAAGAAAAGGTTAAAGGTTTACAATGTTCAGTAAAATATATAAACAACAAAAAAATCACTATGGCTCTGAATCTGAAATATTAATCAAACTTCTAAGACTCGACCAAGTTCTCCATTCAATGGTGAAGAAGGAAAGCTACATAGCTTTTTCACTCGAGGGTGACATGTAAGCTTTATGGGAAGCTGAGGCGGGAGGCACTCCCCAGTTTCTTCCCACCACCCTAAAACTTTGCACCTGGACCAATTTAAGGGTATGATTTAAGGAAAAGACCAGCGAACTTCCAGTAATACCATAAAGTTCAAGATTAAAATCTGGAGTAGAGACTTCAAAACACATCAATAGAGAAAGGAGCAATACTTCACAGTAAAATTCAAGGATTTTAGAACCTCAGAAAGCAGACTTTAAGAATCAGGGAGTCCAGCTCTCTTGTTAAGGGTGGACAAACCGAGGCAACCAGCTTGCTCAAGAGCGCACCGGCGATGAAACGCAGAGCCGGGTGGGGGCCAAGGCCCCGACGCAGCCCTAGGCGCGTCCCCAGCCTCTGGGCCATTGTGCCGCGCTGCCCGGACTCCATTCCCGTTCCCGACTCCGCCGCGGTCTCCACGGTTCCGCCCCGGGCAGGAGGCAGCCCCAGGCGCTGGGTTCGGAGGGCCCGGCCGCCCGTGACCTTGGTGGACTTACATAAGCCCCGCCGCGGGCCCGGCGCCTCCGCCCGTGCCCCGCGGGCCAGGACATTGGACAGAGGACGGCCACCCGCCCACCACGGCCCCCAGCCCGGCCCCCGGCCCCTGCCCCACCCGGCCCCCATCCTCCTGCCTGCCTTCCTCGGGCGCTTGGGGCCCGGAGGCCGCGCTCGGCCTGGGAGCTGCCCGTGAAGGTCCCGGGGCGGGGCGCGGCGCGGGCCTCACCTTCGGCCACGTCCTCCTCGATGGCCCCCTTGACCTGCGAGAAGCACCACTGGAAGTCGTTGCCGCCTGCGGGGCAGCCGCCGCCTCCGGCTCCTGCAAACACAACGGGGCGGTCAGGCCGGCCGCGGCCCCCGCCCGCCCCCGCGGCCCCCGCCGGCCCGCGCAGGCCCCTCACCTGCCATGGCAGCCGGCGGCGGGACGGGCGGGGACCGCGGCGGACCAGAGAGACGGCCTCCGCGCCGCTACAGCCGAGCGCTCAGCCCCGGCCGCCACCGCCGCCGCCGCCGCCGCCGCCGGGGAGGGATTTTTTTCCCTTTTCAAAATGGCGCCCAATGCCCGTCGCCCCGCTCGATGACGTCATCGCCCTCCGCCTCCTCGGACGGGCAGCGGACGGGGCGGGACGCCGGGGGGCGGGGAGGAGGTTGCCGGGGGCGTCCAATGCGCCTGCGCCTGCCGACCCCAGTCCCGGGCCCGGCGCCGCTCGGCTTGGGGAGGAAGGGACGCCTGGGCGACTGCGGAGGGTAGCTGGGGTCGGCGGGCGCAGGCCAAGTCCTCGGCCCGCGGTGCTAGGCCTCCCGTAGTGGTCCACTGTGCGCCCGGCGCTCCCCTGAACACTAGCGCCGCCGAACGCCCCTACTCTCCGGCAACTCCGGGAGGGCCTAGGCTGCGGCCGGACACGCCTTCGGGGCGCCGCTGGGCCGGACACGCCCCCATCCCGCATCGGCCAATGGGAGCGTGGGTTCTCCGCCGAACCGCCAATGGAGGGCGCGCTTGGCGGCGGTGGGCGGGCATGTGGGCCGTCCTCACCTGAGCGCGCCGCACCTGAGCCCTACCTCCCGCCCACTGCCCCCGGCGCGGAGTCTCGGTCGGTCTCCCTGGCCGAAGTGTAGGGGCGCCATCTCTGCTCTCTAAAGATCTCGACCTCCTGGGCTCAATCCATCCTACTGCTTCACCTCGGAAGTAGCTGCGAGCACAGGCACGCGCTGCCAGGCTCGCGAATTTTTTAATTTTTTGGTAGAGACGGGGTTCTATGTTGCTCAGGCTGGTCTCGAACTCCTGGGCTCGAGCCATCTGCCTGCCTCGGTCTCCCAACCCCGTCCACCTCCCTTTCGTAGCGCACCGTTGCTCACCAGATGGCTACCTTACAGGTTCTTGGAGCTCCCAGTGCAGTCTTGGGGAAATAGGGCCGATCGTTTCTTCATTTGCGGGTGGTTTTCTCTGGCACACTGAGCGATTACGGGTGCTCCTCGACTTGCAGTGGGGCTACCCTCCCCGCCAATAAGCCCTTCCTAAGTAAAAAATGCATCTAATACCCAATCTACCCATCGTAAAGTTGAAAAATGTGAAGTCGAGCTACGATCAGGGAGACTGTCTCTATGGGATTGATGTCCGGAATCAGAACTTCTTTCAGTATAGCTGCAGTGGGCACTGATGGTATTGCACCACTAAAAGACAGTCGCTGCAAATCAGGAACATTCATCCACTCCAGTCGGAGCTGGAGAGAAAAATCAGGGAAGAAGGAAACGTGTATGGGGAGAGTTGGAATCTTGCACGGGGTGACTGGAGAAGACTCAGGGATAAAGAGTAAGCCATGCAGACGTCTAGGAAAGCTTGGCCAGGAGGGAAGACCACCAAGTGCCAGGACAGGAAGGAGGGCCATGCCTGGCATGGGCAGGAGGCAGCCGGAAGCCGCATGGGTGCAGAGTGAGTGGAGGGAAGGCCAGGGGTTGGAGTCAAGGCAGGGAGGTAAGTGGAGGAGGATGGACGGTGGGCAGGCCATTTAGGGGACTTGAATTCTGAGTGAGATGGGCTTATGAACGGAAGAGGATCGTGATGGACTGGGGCTTTCACAGAGCCACCGTGGATGCTCTGCTGAGAATAGCCTGTGGGGACCCCAAGAGCGGAAGCAGGGAGACCAATCAGGTGGCCAGCTGGGCTGAGCAGGCACGGGGATGAGGATAGAGTGGTGAACATGGGGTTGGGTGGTGAGAACCAGTCAGATTTCAGAGAAAAGCTCTTTGACAGCAGAGGCCCTGGGATTCGCTGATGGGAAAGATGTGGTGTGAGAGAAAGCAGGGACTTAGGAACAACTGCTCTCGGGTGGTCTGAGCACCTGGAAGGATGGAGTTTCTGTAACAGAAGGGCTGCAAAAGGCACCGCTGGGTGGGGGCGGTGCAGCCCGACCAGAGGTTCGCTGTCAACACATAGCGCTGTTGCACAGACAAACCAGGAGCACACAGGGAAGTCAGAGCGAGAGCATCAAGGTGAGAGCACTTAGAGTTTCAAGTCAGGAAACTGGGTGAGGTCACCACCTCCTGGAGAACCCACTCCAGGACCCATTGAAGACGGGAGAGAGTGGCTGCTCTGTGATGCTGTGTGGTGAGTATACACGATGGACCATTTGGTTGTAGTGACTGGGAGGCCATTACTGACTTGGATGGAGCAGTGGCTATGGAATGACAAGTTTGCAGAGGGCTCTGGGGACAGTGGCAGGGGGGAACTGGAGGCAGTGAATACCTACTTCTCTGTTGAGGAGAAGAGCAGAAAAATGGGGCTGTAATCTCCTTTTTAAAATGTAGATTTAGCCTATCTGCCCAGGAAGGCACTTGAAAAAGTGAGTTAATGACCAGATCCCTCTTATAAAAACCCGACAATTTACACATTTGGAAAAAGAGGAACTTTATTTCTTATACATGGTTACAGCCAGCAAGATGGCCATCCCCCAGGCCAAGATGGGAGATGGCTCTTCGAAGGAGGAGGGGTTGGGGCAGAAGCTCTATGCTGAACAGGTCGGCTAAACATACATAGTCCACAGGCTTTGGGAGGAGCTTTAAATACTCAGGAAGGGGGTCTTGACACATGCGTATTATGTAACACAGGACCCAATCTCACTCTGTTGGGGAGACTAAACCTTTGAATATATTACGACTGTAATCCCAGCACTTTGGGGGCCGAGGCTGGCAGATAACCTGAGGTCAGGAGTTGGAGATCAGCCTGGTCGACATGGCGAAACCCCCTCTCTACTAAAAGTACAGAAATTAGCCAGGCGTGGTGGCATGTGTCTGTAGTCCTAGCTACTTGGGAGACTGAGGCAGGAGAATCCCTCGAACCTGGGAAGCGGAGGTTGCAGCGAGCTGAGACTGCGTCATTACAATCCAGCCTGGGTGACAGAGCATGACTCTGTCAATAAATAAATAAATAAATAAATAAATAACTTACGATTAGGCCCTGTACCTCCAGAGGTCTTTTCAGGACAGAAGGCATGCAGATGTGCAGCCTCTGTAAACCGGCCAGAACCAGTCCCCGGTCAGCATTTTCTTTTTTTTTTTTTTGAGACGGAGTCTTGCTCTGTCGCCCAGGCAGGAGTGCAGTGGCGGGATCTCAGCTCACTGCAGGCTCCGCCTCCCGGGTTTACGCCATTCTCCTGCCTCAGCCTCCAGAGTAGCTGAACTGCAGGCGCCCGCCACCTCGCCCGGCTAGTTTTTTGTATTTTTTAGTTGAGACGGGGTTTCACCATGTTAGCCAGGATGGTCTCGATCTCCTGACCTCGTGATCCGCCCCTCTCGGCCTCCCAAAGTGCTGGGATTACAGGCTTGAGCCACCGCGCCCAGCCAGCATTTTCTTATCAGGAGAAAGTTACAGTCTTCTGTCCAATGGAAGCTGTAGTTACGGCTCCCGGAATAGGACTGGGGGTCACTTAATGGCTGGTGGAGCTGCAGTTGTTTCATGTTGCTCATCTCGAGGCCAGTGCTTCGTTCGCTGCTGGAGGGAAGGCAACCGGACCGCAGTGGGAACGTCCTTTTCTCTGTAAGTGTGCCGTGTGTGGCTTCACCCTCCCCCAGCACAGCCTCAGGCCCTGTTTATAATTTGGCATCTTACTGCCACAGAGTCCATTCTGTCAGTCTTACGGTCTCTAGCTTAATGTTAACGCTGGTCTGTCGTGTCTAAACCACAAAAGGGAGGGGGTATCAGGCCTGTCTGACTTCCCATCCCCCATTATAGCCTCAGTGTTAAGGTTTTCCTGGGGTCCCCCTGGCCACAGGGGGGTTTGTTCAGCCAGGGGGGGACATAGGATTTTATTTTTAGTTCATATGTAACTGCTTTAATGTGTATTAAATATGTCTTTTGAAGTGATGACAAGATAATTAGTTTTTGTTTAGAATATATTTTCTGGTTAATTAGCTACCATTAAACTGTAACAACAAGATGTAGCCACAAAAGTAACATATTTCTGAGACTGGTGGGCTGCCTTCCCTGCATCCTACTGTGCATCAGCTGACCAGCAAGAGATTTTTAACTATTCTTATGATGCTAAAAACTTAAAATATTTGGCTAAACCACAATTACTTTTGTGCCAACCTAATAATAGCTCAATGAATTTTTGTGTTTGGATTCTAATTGGTGTTTACAAGTTTCTGAGTATTGACAGCAATTTTATTTTTAAAAATTCTCACAGCTGAATTGAAAACGCCTGGTGTGTATTAGAATCTAGCCTGTTGTCATCATAGAAGGCAGTACTATTCAGTAACAAAAAGGCATGAGCTACTACTGATACAAACAGCAGTCCCAAATGAGTCCCTGAAATATTATGAAAATGAAAGGAACCGGACACGGAGGCGTGCAAGCGGCATGCGCCCCTTTGTTTTACCACACTTAGTCTCATGTGTCAACGTAGCGAGGGTATAGTATCTAGTTATTTCATCAAAACTAAACCAAGTATTGCCACGAGGGTGTTTTGTGGATGTGGTTAACACCCACAGTCAGTTGACTTTGAGAAAAGGAGATTACCCTTGATAATTTGAGTGAGCATGATCCAGTTAATCAAAGGCCTTCAGAACAAATACTGAGGTTTCTTGGAGAACAAATTCTGCCTCCAGCCTCCTGCATCAGCCCTTGCCTGAGATTCTCACCTGCTGGCCTGCCCTGCTCACCCTGTGCACCCTCTGTTTTTAACTCGTCAGCCTCCACAATCGTGTGAGCAAGTTCCTGAAAATAAAGCTCATTCCATACACGGTTTCTCTGAAGAATCCTGAAGTTCAAGAACAGGCAAAACTGCTCTATAGGGATTTAAAAAATGGCGTGGGGCCTGGCGCAGTGGCTCACACCTGTAATCCCTGCACTTTGGGAGGCTGAGGTGGGTGGATCACGAGGTCAGGAGTTTGAGACCAGCTTGGCCAACATGGTGAAACCCTGTCTCTACTAAAAATACAAAAATCAGCCAGGCGTGGTGGAGCACGCCTGTAGTCCCAGCTACTCAGGAGGCTGAGGCAGGAGAATCGCTTGAACCCTGGAGGCGGAGGTTGCAGTGAGCCGAGATCGCGCCACCGCACTCCAGCCTGGGTGACAGAGTGAGACTCCATCTCAAAAAACAAAGAAAAAAGGCGTGGGGCACGAGGGTGGGGGGATTGACTGGAGAGAGCGGGAAGAAACTCCCTGGGTTGGTGGAAGTGTTCTGCGTTCTGATGGCAGCAGCTGTTACACAGCGTGAATGGTTGTCAAGACTCATTGAACTAGAAACTTAAAGTGGACCCATTTTATTGTACGTGAATGATACCTCCATAAAATGGATGTTTTTTTTAAAGGATTGTTTTATTTTAATGGCTGATCTATTTTAATGGCTGAGCTTTTATTGCTTGGTGTCTTCCTCCTTGGACAAAGTCATGAAGATCTCTTCCTTCTTGGCCTGCAGGTGCTCTTCATGGCGCTTGCATGCTTCCTTGGTCTTAGACCTGCGGGCCTCAGCCTGGTCAGCCAGGAGCTTCTTGCGGGCCTTGTCTGCCATCAGCTTGTGGCTGTGTTCCGTGAGAATCTGCTTGTTTGTGAACACATCCCCCTGCTCCTTCAGGTACGGGCTGTGAACCATGTGGTGTTCAATCTTCCTTGATTCCCGGTGTCCCCTGAGCAGCCAGTGCAGGATCCTCATTCTCCTCATCCACGTGACCTTCTTGGTATTTGGGCATTGGCTGTACCCTTTTGCTTACCAATGCCTATGTGCCTGCCCTTCCGGTGGGCCAAGGTGCTTTTCCGGCCTTGAGCCGGGAATGGACAGTCACTGGCTTGTGGATGATCAGCCCATCTTTGATCAGCTTCCGGATCTGCTGACGGGAGTTGGCATTGACGAGTTCATTGGTCTCCTTGGGGTCCATCCAGACCTTCTTCTTCCCACAGCGGAGGACACTAGCTCTTCTGAAGCCTGAGCATACTCATGGCTGCGGCTGCAGCAGCAAAAGGAAAGAGCTCAAATGGATTGTTTTAAAGCCTAACTTACCATACATTTTCTCCAAGTCTATAAAGGAATTTATTTATTTATTTATTTATTTATTTATTTATTTATTTATTTATTTATTTTGTACAGGTTTTTTTTTTTTTTTGGTATTAAAAAGGATCCTTATTTTTCAAAGAATGAACTTCTATAAACAATTCTGTAATGAAATGAAAACAGTATCTTAATACATTAAAAGTTTTTGTTAAACAAGATTTTAAATTTTTAAAATTAGAAAACGTTGAGATTAAATTCTTTCAAAAGTTCAAACAAAAAAAAAAACCTGTACAATCTCCATTACATGTGTCTTTGTACACATCCTGGGCACTCTGAAAATGTTAAAAGTTTTTAACGTTTGACTGACAGAGGCAGCACTTAAAGGCTCCATGAATCTTTTTTCCGAAAAAGTATGCTTTCAGTAAAACATTTTACCATTTTATCTAACTATGCACTGACACTTTTGTTCTTCCTGAAAAGGGGATTTATGCTAACACTGTATTTTTAAGGTAAAAATATACATGTAGAGATATTTTAACTTCCTGAGTGACTTATACCTCAAATGTGATTTAATGAACAATTTCTAAATTTTAGAGTGAAACAGTATGTGTAGGTCTACACATGCATCTTCAACTAGGGTAAAGCTCAAGAGCATGTCACAGAATTTATACCTAAATTACCTAAGAAGTTAAGCAATGCCTTTATCCCCAAACTTTACCAATAAGTCTTCTCAAATAGAATGTTAGTAAAATGAATCACTGAAAAGTTATATTTTTGAATTCACAAAATACCAGTAGCCATTTTAGACTGTCAACTTGGACATTTTCTTGATTCACTAGCAAGAAATTTCTTGCAGTACAAAAAGATAACAAATAATTAAAATATCTGCTTTATCATACAACTGCACTCCCTCCTAAAGTGTCTAAAATGATTAGGAATTGTAGCACTTTCTTTTGCATAAAACCCTTTCCTCTTCATAAAACCCTGAGGTGAAAGGTTATTAATGTAATAAAACCATAATTCATTTTGTATTAAATTGTAGCTTTAAAAAAATGTATAAAGAAATGTGACAACTTGTAAAGCTGCTCTGTACAGTTTTTCAACAAAATATTTCCATATCAACTTAGTCGAAGGGCCTAAAATGACCCTATAAAAACAATGTCCTTTTAACACGTTAGTGTCGAGATGAACGCCATTTTCCATCTCTACTACTGTCTCTTCTGTTTTCATAGTCATGGCTCCAGCCATCATGATTCCTATCTTCATAGAAGAAATCATCTCTGTTTCCTCTGTAATGATGGTCAGAGCCATGATCAGTGTAACGCTGTTCCCGGCTATAATGTCTATCTGCTAGGTAGGGATGAGAATTCATTCTGACTTTACGCTGTGATGACGGTGTATCTTGGCGCCACTGAGAGCTTGAAGACTGGTTAAAACTATGACTGTGTGATTGAACTGATGGTGAAAATCCTGATTGATCCAGAGGTGGAGAACCAAATTTTCCACCATATGACATTTGTCTCAAAGCACTGTTCATCACTGCTTGTCTCTGAAAATTTTCTGGAGAAGAGAAAGATCTCTGAATTATCTGAGCTGAGGAAGTCATGTTATCCATAGTCCTTTCGTACCTGCTGCTAGGAGATGTGGAGGTAGGGCTTGAATTGCCAACATGATGCTGGGGATATGACAAACTGACATCTTGCGAGGCATGACTACTTCCTGATCTAAATTGAATTTTGATAGGCCTTCCATAAAGTTTGATTCCATTAAGTAGATTCATTGCATAAGGAACAGATACTTCATGTTTGAAATTCACAAACGCAAACTGCTTTGGTTTACCATCCTTATCTTTTGGAATTTTCACCTTTATTACTGGCCCAGCCTGGTGGAAAAGCTCGAAAAGGAGCTCCTCGGTCACTTTCGTTTCAAGGTTGCCCACAAAGAGAGTCCGATCCGCTTCCGCCGCCGCCGCCCCCATCTCAGCGTCGCCCCCTCCCTAACCTGGCCCTATTTATTTATTTATTTTTGAGACAGAGTCTGGCTCTGTCGCCCAGGCTGGAGTGTGGTGGCCAGATCTCAGCTCACTGCAAGCTCCGCCTCCGAGGTTTACGCCATTCTCCTGCCTCCGCCTCCCAAGTAGCTGGGACTACAGGCGCCCGCCTCGTCGCCCGGCTAGTTTTTTGTATTCTTTAGTAGAGACGGGGTTTCACCGTATTAGCCAGGGTGGTCTCGATCTCCTGACCTTGTGATCCGCCCGTCTCGGCCTCCCAAAGTGCTAGGATTACAGGCTTGAGCCACCGCGCCCGGCCGTCTATAAAGGAATTTATATCTTAAGAGTCTGCAAATCACACTTCCCCCAAATACCTTTATTTTAAAATATTTTTTATTTAATTTTCTTTCTTTCTTTTTTTTGACAGAGTCTCACTCTGTCACCAGGCCGGGGTGCAATGGCACAATCTCGGCTCACTGCAACCTCCGACTCCCTGGTTTAAGCAATTCTCCTGCCTCAAGCTCTGGAGTAGCTGGAAACTACAGGTGCGTGCCACCACGCTCGGCTATTTTTTGTGTTTTTAGTAGAGACAGGATTTTACCATGTTGGCCAGGATGGTCTCTGTCTCCTGACCTCATGATCCACCCTTCTCAGCCTCCCAAAGTGCTGGGATTACAGGTGTGAGCCACTGGCCTGGCCTTTACTTTTATTTTTTTGAGACAAAGTCTTGCTCTGTCGCCCAGGCTGGAGTGCAGTGGTGCAATTTTGGCTCACTGTAAACTCTGCCTCCTGGGTTCAAGGGATTCTCCTGCCTCAGTCTCCTGAGCAGCTGGGATTACAGGTGTGTGTCACCATGCCCGGCTAATTTTTGTATTTTTATTAGAGACGGGGTTTTACCATGTTGGCCAGGCTGGTCTTGAACTCCTGATCTCAAGTGATCCATCTGCCTCGGCCTCCCAAAGTGCTGGGATTACAGGCATGAATCACCACACCCAGACTGAAATAATTTTGATTTATTTAGATTTCAACTACTAAATATTATTTAAAAATGCCAAATGTTTATTATTTTTAAGTTCAGACTTAATAGCAATCTCAGTGTTATCATAGATGTAGCCTATTGGTAGGATGTGCAATCTTTCTGTGGAAAATACACCACATTTAGAAGTTTTGCTAATAGGAGGAGGAGGCACCCTGTCTGCCTGGCCTGTGGGGTGGCTGGAAAGCAGTGGCAGGAGGACCTGCACCGAGATCTGTGGAGAGAATGGCACGTGCTGGTTTGTGTCTCTGACTTTTGATACATGGCTGCCTCGTACTGCTGGAGCCCGGCAAGGCATTAGACGTCATCCCATCATTCTTCTTTCCTCCTGCCAGAAAGGATCCGATCCTCATATTTTTGTCACATGCTGAAGGAAGGGAAGAAAGGTGGGAAGAAATGAAGGAACAGAAAAAAGAAAGGGAGGTAGAAAGAGAGGGATGGACAGAAGGCTGTGACTAGCCCTGCGTTGTGAATTGAGAAGAAAACCCCACAGTCACCTTCTCCTGTCTCCTGGGCCTTTCTTCTCTGGCCTGGGGGCATTTGCCTGTCCCCTCTCTTCCTTTGCACTCCTTCCTTGTTTCAAACAACAGCAACAAAAACTCTCTACATGCTGAATTGAATGTGGTGGAGAGAACATCAGGGTTCCAGGAACAAGAGAGGTGTGTGCATGTGCATGGTCTGCACAATGATGACCCTCCAAATGTCCATGCCCCAATCCCCAGAGCCAGCCTGTGGCTATGTCACATTGTGTGGCTAAAGGCACTTTGCAGATGGGCTTAAAGTTCCAGGATTTAACCTCGGCAGATTATCCTGGATCATCCTCGCAGGCCCAGTCTAATCCTGTGAACATTTCAAAGCAGAGCACTTTCACCGGCCACAGTCAGAAATGCAGCAGAAAGGAGAGTCAGAGCGCGTCAGAGCACACGAGGGACCTGGCCTGTGGGTGCTGGAGGGATGTGTGGAAGGCGTGAGTGTGAACCTGGGCCGCCTCCGGGAGCCAAGACTAGCCCCTGACTGAGAGCCGGCATGAAGACGGGAATCTGACCAAACCAACAGCATTCAGACAACAGCCTGGAAGAGTCTGGAAGGAGATTCACTCCGAGAGCCTCCAGAAAGGGGCGCAGCCCTGCTGTCACCTTGATTTCAGGCTCCCGCCACCCTAAGCAGAAGACCAGTCGGGCAAACTGCCCGGCCTTCTGACCTAAGGAACCGTGAGAGAATAAATAGGTGTTGTAAGCTGTTAAGATTGCGGTAATGTGCTTTGGCAGGGAAAGAAAGCAAGTGCGTGTACGTGCAGAAATACACGCGCTTTCGTATACTCACTCATCTCGCCGTCCCCACTATCTTGGAGCCGCGGTGTCTGGTTCAATCATCGATTCATGCTGACATGCTGACACCGTAGCCGTGTATGAACTGTCCACTACTAATTGCCCCTGCTTTTATTCAGCAGGGGCCACCTTCTGAGCAGCTGGCAGGTGCAGGTATGAAGAGGGGTCGACCTGCTCTTAGCAGCACCGTGGACACAGCCCAAGTGTCCAGAACAGCACTGAACACTTCACATGCATCTCATTTAATGCTTAATAAGCTCTATGAGCTGAGTATTGTCATCTTGTTTTTTCAGATGATGAAACTGAAGCTCAGAGGGATTAAATAATTTGCTTAAGGCTTCACAATCACCAAGAATCGAAGCCCAGCTTCAGGTAAGTTCTAACCTTGAGGCTGGGGCTCATAACTCTGAGTCTGGATGTTATTAAACATGGAGCAGTGCAGGGGCTTTTATGCTCCAGACTCCATGCTCCGTGGTGCAGGGAGGCCACAGGGGGAGCCTCAGCACTGGCTCTGCCTGGCAAGAAGGACACCCTCATGCAGTGACCTGGAAACTGAGCCCTCTGGTCACCGCGTCCTGGGATTGTCGTGCCTGGGGGTAACAGGGTGGTTGTGGGGCGGGATTTCCCACCCAGCTTCTGTGGCTGATTCCTTCACCGGTGCTGTGGGGAACACACAGTGGATCCTGTGTCGTGGCTGGAGGGGCCGCTCCTGACCCACCGTCCTTGACTTTTGCAGATTGGCCAGGGGAGCGTGTCGTGTGAACTCCTTAGCCCTTCCTCCCAATAGCTCTCTCTTTCAAGGATTTTCGGTGGTCTTCTCCACATACGTGGCTGCCGTAGGCTCTGCTCTCTCGCCTTGGATTTCTCCCGGTTGCCCTTGGAGCAGCCTCCTGACAGTTTCTACGAAGGCCTTCTCTCCGGTTCCCAGCTTCCCTCTAAGCCCAGCCACCGGGAAGGACTCCCACCTTCCCAGAATTTGGTGTTCTTGTCTTCTATGCAGAAGGTTAAGCCCAGAGTGCCTGGCAGCGTGGCCCTTGGAGCTCACCTTGCAAAGGCAGAGGCAGAGGCAGAGGCATGCATTCCTCAGGTCCTTTCCCAGGTAGCTGGAGGGGACTAGATTTGTGGGGGAACCAAACCCTGTGCTCTTATCTTTCCCTGGACTCCTCCCACTGGGTGGAGCAGCTCCTTTACTTCTAAGCGTGGCCCCCCGAACGGAAGTAGGGGACACACACTCAAAGGCGTCACTGTTCAATTTAAGACTACGAGCTGAAGTACAGGTGTAAGACAGAAAAATGCAGAAGGCTCCTTGCCCTGTGTGCCAGCTCTCCGTCCCTGAGTCTCTGGATTGGATGTCTGAGCAGATGTCCGAGAGGACAGCTAGAGGCGGGCCTCGGAGGAGAAACCAGCCTGCCACAAGTGTCACACCCTGCGGGGCTGGGGACACTGGCACCTGTGGTCAGCTGGAGAACGGTCCCTGAAGGACATCCACATCCTAATCCCTAGGACCTGTGACTGCAGCCTCTGGAGCACAGGGACTATGCCGATGTGATTGAGTGAAGGATCCTGGGGGAATCGCAGAGCAGGCAGGAGGGCTGGAGAGGGAGGAGAGGTGACTCAGAAGCAGAGGCTGGCGGGCTGGTCACGGCGAGGAAGCAGGCGGCCTCGTGGTGGGAGAAGCGAGGGCTGGAGGCTCCCCTGGATCTCCAGAAGGCACCAGCCCTGATTTCAGACCCGTGAGGTTGCTTTGAGATTTTTGACCTGCAGAATCATACGAGAACTTTGTGCTGTTTTAAGCCACTAAATTTTGGTCACTAGCTAGAGCAGCCATAGAGAATGAATATGCATCCCCAGAGAAGTTGGAGAATATGGGGGCTGGGGGCCAAGCAGCCTCTTTAGGACCCTTGGAGCAGTGGCCTCAGCAGAGGCCTTGGGCTCTCCTCAGGAAGGGGATGCAGCTGCAGGGCACCAGGTCGCCGCAGAGTGTCCCCAAAGGGCGGTGAGGAGCTCCTGCTCTCCTGTGTGGGTGAGGCAGTCCTCAGCATGCCCGTGTGTGTCTGTGTCCATATGTGTCTCTGCTGGGGCGTGTATCTATCTCTGTGAGTGTGTCTCTGTGTGTCTACTGTGTGTGTGTCTGTGTGTGTCTCTGTCTCTGTGTGAGTCTGCCTGTGTGTCTGTGTCTGTGTGTATCTCTGTGTCTGTGTGTCTCTCTGTGTGTATGTCTCTGTGTCTCTGTCTCTGTGTGTCTCTGTTTCTGTGTGTGTGTGTATGTCTCTCTGTGTGTCTCTGTGTGTGTGTCTGTGTGTATATCTCTGTGTGTGTCTGTCTCTGTGTGTCTGTGTGTGTGTCTGTCTCTATGTCTCTGTCTCTGTGTCTGTCTCTGTGTGTATCTGTCTGTGTGTGTGTCTCTGTGTCTCTGTCTTTGTGTCTGTGTGTGTATCTCTGTGTGTGTCTGTCTCTGTGTGTGTGTCTGTGTGTGTCTGTCTCTGTGTCTCTGTCTCTGCATGTGTGTGTCTCTGTCTCTTCATGTGTCCATCTCTGTGTGTCTCTGTGTATGTGTGTGAGTGTGTAGGCCCTGAAGAGGTCATGTGGTCACCATGAGGGGCCCCCACCAGAGGGTGAAGAAGGGTGTTGGCCGAGGGTTGGGAGGGTAGTTGTGGGTCTGAGAAACACCAGTGTGGACGCCTGCTAACCGAGAGCCAGAGCCCTCCCCTGCGAGACACCAACACAGAGAAATAGGGACGGGGACCTCGAACCAGTGCGTTTACACAGATTTGACAGAGCCCGGGCCTGATATGAACCCTGAACTGAGTTGTAGAATGGTGCCATGCTTGTCGCCTGATGTTTGCAGACTGAGAAAGGCAAACCCACTGGATGTGTGTCTCACCAGCACACTTGCTTTGTTCAGTGGGGAGGCCACTTTAGCACCTGCTCCCTGAGGCCTCCCCAAGTGTCCTGGGCCTGGTAGGGAGCGTGGGAGTGATGCAGGGGCACAACGACCCCATGGATGGCTGCAGAAAGAATGGGAAAGACCTGCATTTTCACCCTCCTCCATGCATATGTGAGCCTTGCAGTACCATCGCCCCACCGTTAGAGATTTACTCATGTGGCCATGTGGCCTCCAACGAAGGAGAAGGCAGTGATGACTTCTGAGCGGATGGTGCTTTTCCCAAGAGGGAGTTGACAGGATCTTAGAGCACGTCTGGGATTTTAGTTACTCCAGGCGAGGGAACCGATATGTGGATCTCAGAATTGTGAATATACTAGTATGAATCTAGGGTAAAGGTTGTTGACATTTTTTAAACCAAGATGATACCCTGATTGCTTTTTAATTTTTCAGATAATTATTTTTATTTTGTTTTAGAGATGGAGTCTTGCTCTGTCACCCCGGCTGAAGTACAGTGGGATGATCATAGCTTACTGCAGCCTTGAACTCCTGGCCTCAAGTGATCCTCTTGCCTCAGCCTCCCAAGTAGCTCAGACTACAGGTGTGCACCGCCATGTCTGGCTCCTAATTGCTTTTTAAAATTAATAGACTTTATTTCCTAGAGAAGCTTTAGGTTTACAGAAAATTGAGCACATGGTACAGAGAATTTCCATATACTCCCTTCCTCCACACACACATACAAATTCCGCTATTAGTCATGTTTCATACTCGTGTAACTAGTAATTATTGACATTTACTACAATTGATGAAGTACTATTATTGATATCTTATCATTAACTAAAGCTCATAGTGTACATTAGGGGCCATTCTTGGTGTTATATGGTTTCATGAGTTTTCACAAATGCATCATGTCATGTATTCACCATTATAGTATCATATAAAACCATTTCATGGCTCAGCATGGTGGTTCACACCTGTAGTCCCAGCACTTTGGGAAGCTGAGGCAGGAGGATTGCTTGATCCCAGGAGTTTGAGACCAGCCTGGGCAATGTGGTATGTGTTTTGCAAGTTCTTTTCTAGTACGTGGCTTGTCTTTTCATTCTCTTAACAGTGTCTTTCATGGAGCAGAAATATTTAATTCTAATGAAGTCCAACTTATCATATTTTTTTTGTGGATTATGCCTTTCACGTTGTATCTAAAAACTCATCTCCAAATCAGAAATCACTGACATATTCTTCTGTGTAATCTTGGGGGAGTTTTGTAGTTTTGCATTTTACACACAGGTCTATGATCTATTTTACACTTATCACAGCCAAAAGGCCAAGAAGCAATTAGGTCTATGATCCATTTTATGTATGTATGTATGTATGTATGTATGTATGTATGTATTATTTATTTTTGAGACAGAGTCTGGCCCTGTTGCCCCGGCTGGAGAGCAGCGGCACGATCTTGGCTCACTGCAACCTCTGCCTCCCGGGATCAAGCGATTCTTGTGTCTCAGTCTCCTGAATAGCTGGGATTACAGGCATGTGCCACCACACCCGGCTAATTTTTGTCCTGTTAGTAGAGACGGGTCTCACCATGTTACCCAGGCTGGGCTTAAACTCCTGCCCTCAAGTGATCTGCCCACCTCGGCCCACCTCGGCCTTCCAAAGTGCTGGGATTACAGGCATGAGCCATGGCGCCCAGCCTAAGAGGTTTTTTTTTTTTTTTTTTTTTTTTTTTGTTGTTGTTGTTTTTAGAAATAATTCACAGGTGGGGATAACTTCATTTCAAAAATAAAAATACTAGCTTCATGGTATTCCAAAATGTGGTTTTGTTCTGTAGATTATAAAAATCAGGGCAGCTCCAAGGCAGTTCCAAGCCCAAATATCAGCAGAAGGCACAGAATGGAAGGCACAGACTCTGTTCAGAGTTTCTGGTAATTTCCCTTCGCCGGGAGCCTATTTGAATTTAAATTATGCACAATAAATGTCAAGTCTTCCCCTATTTATCTGAGTAACTTAAAAATCCTGTACAATGAAACAAGATCTTTGTACATCAAAGGCTCCTTAACAATGTGAATCTTCTCACTTTCTCGTGGGAGGAAGTGCCAAGTTGATTGATAAGATGACTTTCTGCTTGCTCCAGAAAGGCTCCTCCGCTCCCAGAAGACGCAGCGTGGGCCTTTGTCTCCTCCCTTCTCCCATCACCGGCTCGGATCTGCCTTCTCCCTGGGAAACCATCGTGGGGCTCAGCACTTTGCTGTCTGCCGAGTGGGTAACCTCCTGAGAAGTGTCACCATCAGGGCAGAACACCATTAAGAGGGGTGACTCATTCTCAGGGGCCCGTTACTGAGTCTGCCGTCAATACATTCAAACAAAAGGCATTATAAAACCAACTGAAGACAAGAAATTCTAGAATGTGCCCTTTCCAACTTGACCCATGCATACTGGTTTAGGGAGCACTTCAAGTCCTCCGAGCTCTAAAAATAAGTCTCAGCGAGTGTCCATGAGCCTGGGGGTGTAAGACCAAGACCCTGGCACCTTGGAATCACGGTGGATGGGAGTAGAACTGGAGATGCATCAGCCCCAGGCGGCCCACCAGAAGCAGGGTGGACAGAGACCTGGGTGGAGCTGGGTGGGGCAAGGCCACCACCCTCCTGGCCAGGCTGGGGCTGGGGCTGGGGCTGGGGCACTGGGATTCTGAGTCATGGTATTCCCAGCCCAGCTTTAATCCAAGGACTCTGTGTGCATTTCCAGGCTCTCCGGGTTTGTTTGCTCATCCTTGAAAAGTCACAGTTCTTGCTCTGCCGACCTGCCTGCCATAAAGAGTTACGGGGCCAAAAGAAAATAAAGCTCTCCGAACATTGGTGACGTGCTGCCTACCTGTGAAATGCTCTTACTGTGAATCTTTGCAGAACTAGGAATTCATTTTCTGGGCCCAGCTCTTACTGTCAAAGTACAAACAACCCAAGAAATACTGCAGACCCGCGATCCCGCCAGCTGAGCCCAGGCCTGCAGATACACACCCTGCAGACCACGACACTGGAGCCCGGGGCGTCTTCCAGCCAGGGCGCAGCTGCCCTC
>NC_045442.1:270166-325013 GCF_002776525.5 Piliocolobus tephrosceles
GAGGGCAGCTGCGCCCTGGCTGGAAGACGCCCCGGGCTCCAGTGTCGGGGTCTGCAGGGTGTGTATCTGCAGGCCTGGGCTCAGCTGGCGGGATCGCGGGTCTGCAGTATTTCTTGGGTTGTTTGTACTTTGACAGTAAGAGCTGGGCCCAGAAAATGAATTCCTAGTTCTGCAAAGATTCACAGTAAGAGCATTTCACAGGTAGGCAGCACGTCACCAATGTTCGGAGAGCTTTATTTTCTTTTGGCCCCGTAACTCTTTATGGCAGGCAGGTCGGCAGAGCAAGAACTGTGACTTTTCAAGGATGAGCAAACAAACCCGGAGAGCCTGGAAATGCACACAGAGTCCTTGGATTAAAGCTGGGCTGGGAATACCATGACTCAGAATCCCAGTGCCCCAGCCCCAGCCCCAGCCCCAGCCTGGCCAGGAGGGTGGTGGCCTTGCCCCACCCAGCTCCACCCAGGTCTCTGTCCACCCTGCTTCTGGTGGGCCGCCTGGGGCTGATGCATCTCCAGTTCTACTCCCATCCACCGTGATTCCAAGGTGCCAGGGTCTTGGTCTTACACCCCCAGGCTCATGGACACTCGCTGAGACTTATTTTTAGAGCTCGGAGGACTTGAAGTGCTCCCTGAACCAGTATGCATGGGTCAAGTTGGAAAGGGCACATTCTAGAATTTCTTGTCTTCAGTTGGTTTTATAATGCCTTTTGTTTGAATGTATTGACGGCAGACTCAGTAACGGGCCCCTGAGAATGAGTCACCCCTCTTAATGGTGTTCTGCCCTGATGGTGACACTTCTCAGGAGGTTACCCACTCGGCAGACAGCAAAGTGCTGAGCCCCACGATGGTTTCCCAGGGAGAAGGCAGATCCGAGCCGGTGATGGGAGAAGGGAGGAGACAAAGGCCCACGCTGCGTCTTCTGGGAGCGGAGGAGCCTTTCTGGAGCAAGCAGAAAGTCATCTTATCAATCAACTTGGCACTTCCTCCCACGAGAAAGTGAGAAGATTCACATTGTTAAGGAGCCTTTGATGTACAAAGATCTTGTTTCATTGTACAGGATTTTTAAGTTACTCAGATAAATAGGGGAAGACTTGACATTTATTGTGCATAATTTAAATTCAAATAGGCTCCCGGCGAAGGGAAATTACCAGAAACTCTGAACAGAGTCTGTGCCTTCCATTCTGTGCCTTCTGCTGATATTTGGGCTTGGAACTGCCTTGGAGCTGCCCTGATTTTTATAATCTACAGAACAAAACCACATTTTGGAATACCATGAAGCTAGTATTTTTATTTTTGAAATGAAGTTATCCCCACCTGTGAATTATTTCTAAAAACAACAACAACAAAAAAAAAAAAAAAAAAAAAAAAAAACCTCTTAGGCTGGGCGCCATGGCTCATGCCTGTAATCCCAGCACTTTGGAAGGCCGAGGTGGGCCGAGGTGGGCAGATCACTTGAGGGCAGGAGTTTAAGCCCAGCCTGGGTAACATGGTGAGACCCGTCTCTACTAACAGGACAAAAATTAGCCGGGTGTGGTGGCACATGCCTGTAATCCCAGCTATTCAGGAGACTGAGACACAAGAATCGCTTGATCCCGGGAGGCAGAGGTTGCAGTGAGCCAAGATCGTGCCGCTGCTCTCCAGCCGGGGCAACAGGGCCAGACTCTGTCTCAAAAATAAATAATACATACATACATACATACATACATACATACATACATAAAATGGATCATAGACCTAATTGCTTCTTGGCCTTTTGGCTGTGATAAGTGTAAAATAGATCATAGACCTGTGTGTAAAATGCAAAACTACAAAACTCCCCCAAGATTACACAGAAGAATATGTCAGTGATTTCTGATTTGGAGATGAGTTTTTAGATACAACGTGAAAGGCATAATCCACAAAAAAAATATGATAAGTTGGACTTCATTAGAATTAAATATTTCTGCTCCATGAAAGACACTGTTAAGAGAATGAAAAGACAAGCCACGTACTAGAAAAGAACTTGCAAAACACATACCACATTGCCCAGGCTGGTCTCAAACTCCTGGGATCAAGCAATCCTCCTGCCTCAGCTTCCCAAAGTGCTGGGACTACAGGTGTGAACCACCATGCTGAGCCATGAAATGGTTTTATATGATACTATAATGGTGAATACATGACATGATGCATTTGTGAAAACTCATGAAACCATATAACACCAAGAATGGCCCCTAATGTACACTATGAGCTTTAGTTAATGATAAGATATCAATAATAGTACTTCATCAATTGTAGTAAATGTCAATAATTACTAGTTACACGAGTATGAAACATGACTAATAGCGGAATTTGTATGTGTGTGTGGAGGAAGGGAGTATATGGAAATTCTCTGTACCATGTGCTCAATTTTCTGTAAACCTAAAGCTTCTCTAGGAAATAAAGTCTATTAATTTTAAAAAGCAATTAGGAGCCAGACATGGCGGTGCACACCTGTAGTCTGAGCTACTTGGGAGGCTGAGGCAAGAGGATCACTTGAGGCCAGGAGTTCAAGGCTGCAGTAAGCTATGATCATCCCACTGTACTTCAGCCGGGGTGACAGAGCAAGACTCCATCTCTAAAACAAAATAAAAATAATTATCTGAAAAATTAAAAAGCAATCAGGGTATCATCTTGGTTTAAAAAATGTCAACAACCTTTACCCTAGATTCATACTAGTATATTCACAATTCTGAGATCCACATATCGGTTCCCTCGCCTGGAGTAACTAAAATCCCAGACGTGCTCTAAGATCCTGTCAACTCCCTCTTGGGAAAAGCACCATCCGCTCAGAAGTCATCACTGCCTTCTCCTTCGTTGGAGGCCACATGGCCACATGAGTAAATCTCTAACGGTGGGGCGATGGTACTGCAAGGCTCACATATGCATGGAGGAGGGTGAAAATGCAGGTCTTTCCCATTCTTTCTGCAGCCATCCATGGGGTCGTTGTGCCCCTGCATCACTCCCACGCTCCCTACCAGGCCCAGGACACTTGGGGAGGCCTCAGGGAGCAGGTGCTAAAGTGGCCTCCCCACTGAACAAAGCAAGTGTGCTGGTGAGACACACATCCAGTGGGTTTGCCTTTCTCAGTCTGCAAACATCAGGCGACAAGCATGGCACCATTCTACAACTCAGTTCAGGGTTCATATCAGGCCCGGGCTCTGTCAAATCTGTGTAAACGCACTGGTTCGAGGTCCCCGTCCCTATTTCTCTGTGTTGGTGTCTCGCAGGGGAGGGCTCTGGCTCTCGGTTAGCAGGCGTCCACACTGGTGTTTCTCAGACCCACAACTACCCTCCCAACCCTCGGCCAACACCCTTCTTCACCCTCTGGTGGGGGCCCCTCATGGTGACCACATGACCTCTTCAGGGCCTACACACTCACACACATACACAGAGACACACAGAGATGGACACATGAAGAGACAGAGACACACACATGCAGAGACAGAGACACAGAGACAGACACACACAGACACACACACAGAGACAGACACACACAGAGATATACACACAGACACAAAGACAGAGACACAGAGACACACACACAGACAGATACACACAGAGACAGACACAGAGACAGAGACATAGAGACAGACACACACACAGACACACAGAGACAGACACACACAGAGATATACACACAGACACACACACAGAGACACACAGAGAGACATACACACACACACAGAAACAGAGACACACAGAGACAGAGACACAGAGACATACACACAGAGAGACACACAGACACAGAGATACACACAGACACAGACACACAGGCAGACTCACACAGAGACAGAGACACACACAGACACACACACAGTAGACACACAGAGACACACTCACAGAGATAGATACACGCCCCAGCAGAGACACATATGGACACAGACACACACGGGCATGCTGAGGACTGCCTCACCCACACAGGAGAGCAGGAGCTCCTCACCGCCCTTTGGGGACACTCTGCGGCGACCTGGTGCCCTGCAGCTGCATCCCCTTCCTGAGGAGAGCCCAAGGCCTCTGCTGAGGCCACTGCTCCAAGGGTCCTAAAGAGGCTGCTTGGCCCCCAGCCCCCATATTCTCCAACTTCTCTGGGGATGCATATTCATTCTCTATGGCTGCTCTAGCTAGTGACCAAAATTTAGTGGCTTAAAACAGCACAAAGTTCTCGTATGATTCTGCAGGTCAAAAATCTCAAAGCAACCTCACGGGTCTGAAATCAGGGCTGGTGCCTTCTGGAGATCCAGGGGAGCCTCCAGCCCTCGCTTCTCCCACCACGAGGCCGCCTGCTTCCTCGCCGTGACCAGCCCGCCAGCCTCTGCTTCTGAGTCACCTCTCCTCCCTCTCCAGCCCTCCTGCCTGCTCTGCGATTCCCCCAGGATCCTTCACTCAATCACATCGGCATAGTCCCTGTGCTCCAGAGGCTGCAGTCACAGGTCCTAGGGATTAGGATGTGGATGTCCTTCAGGGACCGTTCTCCAGCTGACCACAGGTGCCAGTGTCCCCAGCCCCGCAGGGTGTGACACTTGTGGCAGGCTGGTTTCTCCTCCGAGGCCCGCCTCTAGCTGTCCTCTCGGACATCTGCTCAGACATCCAATCCAGAGACTCAGGGACGGAGAGCTGGCACACAGGGCAAGGAGCCTTCTGCATTTTTCTGTCTTACACCTGTACTTCAGCTCGTAGTCTTAAATTGAACAGTGACGCCTTTGAGTGTGTGTCCCCTACTTCCGTTCGGGGGGCCACGCTTAGAAGTAAAGGAGCTGCTCCACCCAGTGGGAGGAGTCCAGGGAAAGATAAGAGCACAGGGTTTGGTTCCCCCACAAATCTAGTCCCCTCCAGCTACCTGGGAAAGGACCTGAGGAATGCATGCCTCTGCCTCTGCCTCTGCCTTTGCAAGGTGAGCTCCAAGGGCCACGCTGCCAGGCACTCTGGGCTTAACCTTCTGCATAGAAGACAAGAACACCAAATTCTGGGAAGGTGGGAGTCCTTCCCGGTGGCTGGGCTTAGAGGGAAGCTGGGAACCGGAGAGAAGGCCTTCGTAGAAACTGTCAGGAGGCTGCTCCAAGGGCAACCGGGAGAAATCCAAGGCGAGAGAGCAGAGCCTACGGCAGCCACGTATGTGGAGAAGACCACCGAAAATCCTTGAAAGAGAGAGCTATTGGGAGGAAGGGCTAAGGAGTTCACACGACACGCTCCCCTGGCCAATCTGCAAAAGTCAAGGACGGTGGGTCAGGAGCGGCCCCTCCAGCCACGACACAGGATCCACTGTGTGTTCCCCACAGCACCGGTGAAGGAATCAGCCACAGAAGCTGGGTGGGAAATCCCGCCCCACAACCACCCTGTTACCCCCAGGCACGACAATCCCAGGACGCGGTGACCAGAGGGCTCAGTTTCCAGGTCACTGCATGAGGGTGTCCTTCTTGCCAGGCAGAGCCAGTGCTGAGGCTCCCCCTGTGGCCTCCCTGCACCACGGAGCATGGAGTCTGGAGCATAAAAGCCCCTGCACTGCTCCATGTTTAATAACATCCAGACTCAGAGTTATGAGCCCCAGCCTCAAGGTTAGAACTTACCTGAAGCTGGGCTTCGATTCTTGGTGATTGTGAAGCCTTAAGCAAATTATTTAATCCCTCTGAGCTTCAGTTTCATCATCTGAAAAAACAAGATGACAATACTCAGCTCATAGAGCTTATTAAGCATTAAATGAGATGCATGTGAAGTGTTCAGTGCTGTTCTGGACACTTGGGCTGTGTCCACGGTGCTGCTAAGAGCAGGTCGACCCCTCTTCATACCTGCACCTGCCAGCTGCTCAGAAGGTGGCCCCTGCTGAATAAAAGCAGGGGCAATTAGTAGTGGACAGTTCATACACGGCTACGGTGTCAGCATGTCAGCATGAATCGATGATTGAACCAGACACCGCGGCTCCAAGATAGTGGGGACGGCGAGATGAGTGAGTATACGAAAGCGCGTGTATTTCTGCACGTACACGCACTTGCTTTCTTTCCCTGCCAAAGCACATTACCGCAATCTTAACAGCTTACAACACCTATTTATTCTCTCACGGTTCCTTAGGTCAGAAGGCCGGGCAGTTTGCCCGACTGGTCTTCTGCTTAGGGTGGCGGGAGCCTGAAATCAAGGTGACAGCAGGGCTGCGCCCCTTTCTGGAGGCTCTCGGAGTGAATCTCCTTCCAGACTCTTCCAGGCTGTTGTCTGAATGCTGTTGGTTTGGTCAGATTCCCGTCTTCATGCCGGCTCTCAGTCAGGGGCTAGTCTTGGCTCCCGGAGGCGGCCCAGGTTCACACTCACGCCTTCCACACATCCCTCCAGCACCCACAGGCCAGGTCCCTCGTGTGCTCTGACGCGCTCTGACTCTCCTTTCTGCTGCATTTCTGACTGTGGCCGGTGAAAGTGCTCTGCTTTGAAATGTTCACAGGATTAGACTGGGCCTGCGAGGATGATCCAGGATAATCTGCCGAGGTTAAATCCTGGAACTTTAAGCCCATCTGCAAAGTGCCTTTAGCCACACAATGTGACATAGCCACAGGCTGGCTCTGGGGATTGGGGCATGGACATTTGGAGGGTCATCATTGTGCAGACCATGCACATGCACACACCTCTCTTGTTCCTGGAACCCTGATGTTCTCTCCACCACATTCAATTCAGCATGTAGAGAGTTTTTGTTGCTGTTGTTTGAAACAAGGAAGGAGTGCAAAGGAAGAGAGGGGACAGGCAAATGCCCCCAGGCCAGAGAAGAAAGGCCCAGGAGACAGGAGAAGGTGACTGTGGGGTTTTCTTCTCAATTCACAACGCAGGGCTAGTCACAGCCTTCTGTCCATCCCTCTCTTTCTACCTCCCTTTCTTTTTTCTGTTCCTTCATTTCTTCCCACCTTTCTTCCCTTCCTTCAGCATGTGACAAAAATATGAGGATCGGATCCTTTCTGGCAGGAGGAAAGAAGAATGATGGGATGACGTCTAATGCCTTGCCGGGCTCCAGCAGTACGAGGCAGCCATGTATCAAAAGTCAGAGACACAAACCAGCACGTGCCATTCTCTCCACAGATCTCGGTGCAGGTCCTCCTGCCACTGCTTTCCAGCCACCCCACAGGCCAGGCAGACAGGGTGCCTCCTCCTCCTATTAGCAAAACTTCTAAATGTGGTGTATTTTCCACAGAAAGATTGCACATCCTACCAATAGGCTACATCTATGATAACACTGAGATTGCTATTAAGTCTGAACTTAAAAATAATAAACATTTGGCATTTTTAAATAATATTTAGTAGTTGAAATCTAAATAAATCAAAATTATTTCAGTCTGGGTGTGGTGATTCATGCCTGTAATCCCAGCACTTTGGGAGGCCGAGGCAGATGGATCACTTGAGATCAGGAGTTCAAGACCAGCCTGGCCAACATGGTAAAACCCCGTCTCTAATAAAAATACAAAAATTAGCCGGGCATGGTGACACACACCTGTAATCCCAGCTGCTCAGGAGACTGAGGCAGGAGAATCCCTTGAACCCAGGAGGCAGAGTTTACAGTGAGCCAAAATTGCACCACTGCACTCCAGCCTGGGCGACAGAGCAAGACTTTGTCTCAAAAAAATAAAAGTAAAGGCCAGGCCAGTGGCTCACACCTGTAATCCCAGCACTTTGGGAGGCTGAGAAGGGTGGATCATGAGGTCAGGAGACAGAGACCATCCTGGCCAACATGGTAAAATCCTGTCTCTACTAAAAACACAAAAAATAGCCGAGCGTGGTGGCACGCACCTGTAGTTTCCAGCTACTCCAGAGCTTGAGGCAGGAGAATTGCTTAAACCAGGGAGTCGGAGGTTGCAGTGAGCCGAGATTGTGCCATTGCACCCCGGCCTGGTGACAGAGTGAGACTCTGTCAAAAAAAAGAAAGAAAGAAAATTAAATAAAAAATATTTTAAAATAAAGGTATTTGGGGGAAGTGTGATTTGCAGACTCTTAAGATATAAATTCCTTTATAGACGGCCGGGCGCGGTGGCTCAAGCCTGTAATCCTAGCACTTTGGGAGGCCGAGACGGGCGGATCACAAGGTCAGGAGATCGAGACCACCCTGGCTAATACGGTGAAACCCCGTCTCTACTAAAGAATACAAAAAACTAGCCGGGCGACGAGGCGGGCGCCTGTAGTCCCAGCTACTTGGGAGGCGGAGGCAGGAGAATGGCGTAAACCTCGGAGGCGGAGCTTGCAGTGAGCTGAGATCTGGCCACCACACTCCAGCCTGGGCGACAGAGCCAGACTCTGTCTCAAAAATAAATAAATAAATAGGGCCAGGTTAGGGAGGGGGCGACGCTGAGATGGGGGCGGCGGCGGCGGAAGCGGATCGGACTCTCTTTGTGGGCAACCTTGAAACGAAAGTGACCGAGGAGCTCCTTTTCGAGCTTTTCCACCAGGCTGGGCCAGTAATAAAGGTGAAAATTCCAAAAGATAAGGATGGTAAACCAAAGCAGTTTGCGTTTGTGAATTTCAAACATGAAGTATCTGTTCCTTATGCAATGAATCTACTTAATGGAATCAAACTTTATGGAAGGCCTATCAAAATTCAATTTAGATCAGGAAGTAGTCATGCCTCGCAAGATGTCAGTTTGTCATATCCCCAGCATCATGTTGGCAATTCAAGCCCTACCTCCACATCTCCTAGCAGCAGGTACGAAAGGACTATGGATAACATGACTTCCTCAGCTCAGATAATTCAGAGATCTTTCTCTTCTCCAGAAAATTTTCAGAGACAAGCAGTGATGAACAGTGCTTTGAGACAAATGTCATATGGTGGAAAATTTGGTTCTCCACCTCTGGATCAATCAGGATTTTCACCATCAGTTCAATCACACAGTCATAGTTTTAACCAGTCTTCAAGCTCTCAGTGGCGCCAAGATACACCGTCATCACAGCGTAAAGTCAGAATGAATTCTCATCCCTACCTAGCAGATAGACATTATAGCCGGGAACAGCGTTACACTGATCATGGCTCTGACCATCATTACAGAGGAAACAGAGATGATTTCTTCTATGAAGATAGGAATCATGATGGCTGGAGCCATGACTATGAAAACAGAAGAGACAGTAGTAGAGATGGAAAATGGCGTTCATCTCGACACTAACGTGTTAAAAGGACATTGTTTTTATAGGGTCATTTTAGGCCCTTCGACTAAGTTGATATGGAAATATTTTGTTGAAAAACTGTACAGAGCAGCTTTACAAGTTGTCACATTTCTTTATACATTTTTTTAAAGCTACAATTTAATACAAAATGAATTATGGTTTTATTACATTAATAACCTTTCACCTCAGGGTTTTATGAAGAGGAAAGGGTTTTATGCAAAAGAAAGTGCTACAATTCCTAATCATTTTAGACACTTTAGGAGGGAGTGCAGTTGTATGATAAAGCAGATATTTTAATTATTTGTTATCTTTTTGTACTGCAAGAAATTTCTTGCTAGTGAATCAAGAAAATGTCCAAGTTGACAGTCTAAAATGGCTACTGGTATTTTGTGAATTCAAAAATATAACTTTTCAGTGATTCATTTTACTAACATTCTATTTGAGAAGACTTATTGGTAAAGTTTGGGGATAAAGGCATTGCTTAACTTCTTAGGTAATTTAGGTATAAATTCTGTGACATGCTCTTGAGCTTTACCCTAGTTGAAGATGCATGTGTAGACCTACACATACTGTTTCACTCTAAAATTTAGAAATTGTTCATTAAATCACATTTGAGGTATAAGTCACTCAGGAAGTTAAAATATCTCTACATGTATATTTTTACCTTAAAAATACAGTGTTAGCATAAATCCCCTTTTCAGGAAGAACAAAAGTGTCAGTGCATAGTTAGATAAAATGGTAAAATGTTTTACTGAAAGCATACTTTTTCGGAAAAAAGATTCATGGAGCCTTTAAGTGCTGCCTCTGTCAGTCAAACGTTAAAAACTTTTAACATTTTCAGAGTGCCCAGGATGTGTACAAAGACACATGTAATGGAGATTGTACAGGTTTTTTTTTTTGTTTGAACTTTTGAAAGAATTTAATCTCAACGTTTTCTAATTTTAAAAATTTAAAATCTTGTTTAACAAAAACTTTTAATGTATTAAGATACTGTTTTCATTTCATTACAGAATTGTTTATAGAAGTTCATTCTTTGAAAAATAAGGATCCTTTTTAATACCAAAAAAAAAAAAAAACCTGTACAAAATAAATAAATAAATAAATAAATAAATAAATAAATAAATAAATAAATAAATTCCTTTATAGACTTGGAGAAAATGTATGGTAAGTTAGGCTTTAAAACAATCCATTTGAGCTCTTTCCTTTTGCTGCTGCAGCCGCAGCCATGAGTATGCTCAGGCTTCAGAAGAGCTAGTGTCCTCCGCTGTGGGAAGAAGAAGGTCTGGATGGACCCCAAGGAGACCAATGAACTCGTCAATGCCAACTCCCGTCAGCAGATCCGGAAGCTGATCAAAGATGGGCTGATCATCCACAAGCCAGTGACTGTCCATTCCCGGCTCAAGGCCGGAAAAGCACCTTGGCCCACCGGAAGGGCAGGCACATAGGCATTGGTAAGCAAAAGGGTACAGCCAATGCCCAAATACCAAGAAGGTCACGTGGATGAGGAGAATGAGGATCCTGCACTGGCTGCTCAGGGGACACCGGGAATCAAGGAAGATTGAACACCACATGGTTCACAGCCCGTACCTGAAGGAGCAGGGGGATGTGTTCACAAACAAGCAGATTCTCACGGAACACAGCCACAAGCTGATGGCAGACAAGGCCCGCAAGAAGCTCCTGGCTGACCAGGCTGAGGCCCGCAGGTCTAAGACCAAGGAAGCATGCAAGCGCCATGAAGAGCACCTGCAGGCCAAGAAGGAAGAGATCTTCATGACTTTGTCCAAGGAGGAAGACACCAAGCAATAAAAGCTCAGCCATTAAAATAGATCAGCCATTAAAATAAAACAATCCTTTAAAAAAAACATCCATTTTATGGAGGTATCATTCACGTACAATAAAATGGGTCCACTTTAAGTTTCTAGTTCAATGAGTCTTGACAACCATTCACGCTGTGTAACAGCTGCTGCCATCAGAACGCAGAACACTTCCACCAACCCAGGGAGTTTCTTCCCGCTCTCTCCAGTCAATCCCCCCACCCTCGTGCCCCACGCCTTTTTTCTTTGTTTTTTGAGATGGAGTCTCACTCTGTCACCCAGGCTGGAGTGCGGTGGCGCGATCTCGGCTCACTGCAACCTCCGCCTCCAGGGTTCAAGCGATTCTCCTGCCTCAGCCTCCTGAGTAGCTGGGACTACAGGCGTGCTCCACCACGCCTGGCTGATTTTTGTATTTTTAGTAGAGACAGGGTTTCACCATGTTGGCCAAGCTGGTCTCAAACTCCTGACCTCGTGATCCACCCACCTCAGCCTCCCAAAGTGCAGGGATTACAGGTGTGAGCCACTGCGCCAGGCCCCACGCCATTTTTTAAATCCCTATAGAGCAGTTTTGCCTGTTCTTGAACTTCAGGATTCTTCAGAGAAACCGTGTATGGAATGAGCTTTATTTTCAGGAACTTGCTCACACGATTGTGGAGGCTGACGAGTTAAAAACAGAGGGTGCACAGGGTGAGCAGGGCAGGCCAGCAGGTGAGAATCTCAGGCAAGGGCTGATGCAGGAGGCTGGAGGCAGAATTTGTTCTCCAAGAAACCTCAGTATTTGTTCTGAAGGCCTTTGATTAACTGGATCATGCTCACTCAAATTATCAAGGGTAATCTCCTTTTCTCAAAGTCAACTGACTGTGGGTGTTAACCACATCCACAAAACACCCTCGTGGCAATACTTGGTTTAGTTTTGATGAAATAACTAGATACTATACCCTCGCTACGTTGACACATGAGACTAAGTGTGGTAAAACAAAGGGGCGCATGCCGCTTGCACGCCTCCGTGTCCGGTTCCTTTCATTTTCATAATATTTCAGGGACTCATTTGGGACTGCTGTTTGTATCAGTAGTAGCTCATGCCTTTTTGTTACTGAATAGTACTGCCTTCTATGATGACAACAGGCTAGATTCTAATACACACCAGGCGTTTTCAATTCAGCTGTGAGAATTTTTAAAAATAAAATTGCTGTCAATACTCAGAAACTTGTAAACACCAATTAGAATCCAAACACAAAAATTCATTGAGCTATTATTAGGTTGGCACAAAAGTAATTGTGGTTTAGCCAAATATTTTAAGTTTTTAGCATCATAAGAATAGTTAAAAATCTCTTGCTGGTCAGCTGATGCACAGTAGGATGCAGGGAAGGCAGCCCACCAGTCTCAGAAATATGTTACTTTTGTGGCTACATCTTGTTGTTACAGTTTAATGGTAGCTAATTAACCAGAAAATATATTCTAAACAAAAACTAATTATCTTGTCATCACTTCAAAAGACATATTTAATACACATTAAAGCAGTTACATATGAACTAAAAATAAAATCCTATGTCCCCCCCTGGCTGAACAAACCCCCCTGTGGCCAGGGGGACCCCAGGAAAACCTTAACACTGAGGCTATAATGGGGGATGGGAAGTCAGACAGGCCTGATACCCCCTCCCTTTTGTGGTTTAGACACGACAGACCAGCGTTAACATTAAGCTAGAGACCGTAAGACTGACAGAATGGACTCTGTGGCAGTAAGATGCCAAATTATAAACAGGGCCTGAGGCTGTGCTGGGGGAGGGTGAAGCCACACACGGCACACTTACAGAGAAAAGGACGTTCCCACTGCGGTCCGGTTGCCTTCCCTCCAGCAGCGAACGAAGCACTGGCCTCGAGATGAGCAACATGAAACAACTGCAGCTCCACCAGCCATTAAGTGACCCCCAGTCCTATTCCGGGAGCCGTAACTACAGCTTCCATTGGACAGAAGACTGTAACTTTCTCCTGATAAGAAAATGCTGGCTGGGCGCGGTGGCTCAAGCCTGTAATCCCAGCACTTTGGGAGGCCGAGAGGGGCGGATCACGAGGTCAGGAGATCGAGACCATCCTGGCTAACATGGTGAAACCCCGTCTCAACTAAAAAATACAAAAAACTAGCCGGGCGAGGTGGCGGGCGCCTGCAGTTCAGCTACTCTGGAGGCTGAGGCAGGAGAATGGCGTAAACCCGGGAGGCGGAGCCTGCAGTGAGCTGAGATCCCGCCACTGCACTCCTGCCTGGGCGACAGAGCAAGACTCCGTCTCAAAAAAAAAAAAAAGAAAATGCTGACCGGGGACTGGTTCTGGCCGGTTTACAGAGGCTGCACATCTGCATGCCTTCTGTCCTGAAAAGACCTCTGGAGGTACAGGGCCTAATCGTAAGTTATTTATTTATTTATTTATTTATTTATTGACAGAGTCATGCTCTGTCACCCAGGCTGGATTGTAATGACGCAGTCTCAGCTCGCTGCAACCTCCGCTTCCCAGGTTCGAGGGATTCTCCTGCCTCAGTCTCCCAAGTAGCTAGGACTACAGACACATGCCACCACGCCTGGCTAATTTCTGTACTTTTAGTAGAGAGGGGGTTTCGCCATGTCGACCAGGCTGATCTCCAACTCCTGACCTCAGGTTATCTGCCAGCCTCGGCCCCCAAAGTGCTGGGATTACAGTCGTAATATATTCAAAGGTTTAGTCTCCCCAACAGAGTGAGATTGGGTCCTGTGTTACATAATACGCATGTGTCAAGACCCCCTTCCTGAGTATTTAAAGCTCCTCCCAAAGCCTGTGGACTATGTATGTTTAGCCGACCTGTTCAGCATAGAGCTTCTGCCCCAACCCCTCCTCCTTCGAAGAGCCATCTCCCATCTTGGCCTGGGGGATGGCCATCTTGCTGGCTGTAACCATGTATAAGAAATAAAGTTCCTCTTTTTCCAAATGTGTAAATTGTCGGGTTTTTATAAGAGGGATCTGGTCATTAACTCACTTTTTCAAGTGCCTTCCTGGGCAGATAGGCTAAATCTACATTTTAAAAAGGAGATTACAGCCCCATTTTTCTGCTCTTCTCCTCAACAGAGAAGTAGGTATTCACTGCCTCCAGTTCCCCCCTGCCACTGTCCCCAGAGCCCTCTGCAAACTTGTCATTCCATAGCCACTGCTCCATCCAAGTCAGTAATGGCCTCCCAGTCACTACAACCAAATGGTCCATCGTGTATACTCACCACACAGCATCACAGAGCAGCCACTCTCTCCCGTCTTCAATGGGTCCTGGAGTGGGTTCTCCAGGAGGTGGTGACCTCACCCAGTTTCCTGACTTGAAACTCTAAGTGCTCTCACCTTGATGCTCTCGCTCTGACTTCCCTGTGTGCTCCTGGTTTGTCTGTGCAACAGCGCTATGTGTTGACAGCGAACCTCTGGTCGGGCTGCACCGCCCCCACCCAGCGGTGCCTTTTGCAGCCCTTCTGTTACAGAAACTCCATCCTTCCAGGTGCTCAGACCACCCGAGAGCAGTTGTTCCTAAGTCCCTGCTTTCTCTCACACCACATCTTTCCCATCAGCGAATCCCAGGGCCTCTGCTGTCAAAGAGCTTTTCTCTGAAATCTGACTGGTTCTCACCACCCAACCCCATGTTCACCACTCTATCCTCATCCCCGTGCCTGCTCAGCCCAGCTGGCCACCTGATTGGTCTCCCTGCTTCCGCTCTTGGGGTCCCCACAGGCTATTCTCAGCAGAGCATCCACGGTGGCTCTGTGAAAGCCCCAGTCCATCACGATCCTCTTCCGTTCATAAGCCCATCTCACTCAGAATTCAAGTCCCCTAAATGGCCTGCCCACCGTC
Source organism: Piliocolobus tephrosceles (assembly GCF_002776525.5). Classification (NCBI taxonomy): domain Eukaryota; kingdom Metazoa; phylum Chordata; class Mammalia; order Primates; family Cercopithecidae; genus Piliocolobus; species Piliocolobus tephrosceles. Next base: position 284,970 of record NC_045442.1, read on the forward strand.
CATCCTCCTCCACTTACCTCCCTGCCTTGACTCCAACCCCTGGCCTTCCCTCCACTCACTCTGCACCCATGCGGCTTCCGGCTGCCTCCTGCCCATGCCAGGCATGGCCCTCCTTCCTGTCCTGGCACTTGGTGGTCTTCCCTCCTGGCCAAGCTTTCCTAGACGTCTGCATGGCTTACTCTTTATCCCTGAGTCTTCTCCAGTCACCCCGTGCAAGATTCCAACTCTCCCCATACACGTTTCCTTCTTCCCTGATTTTTCTCTCCAGCTCCGACTGGAGTGGATGAATGTTCCTGATTTGCAGCGACTGTCTTTTAGTGGTGCAATACCATCAGTGCCCACTGCAGCTATACTGAAAGAAGTTCTGATTCCGGACATCAATCCCATAGAGACAGTCTCCCTGATCGTAGCTCGACTTCACATTTTTCAACTTTACGATGGGTAGATTGGGTATTAGATGCATTTTTTACTTAGGAAGGGCTTATTGGCGGGGAGGGTAGCCCCACTGCAAGTCGAGGAGCACCCGTAATCGCTCAGTGTGCCAGAGAAAACCACCCGCAAATGAAGAAACGATCGGCCCTATTTCCCCAAGACTGCACTGGGAGCTCCAAGAACCTGTAAGGTAGCCATCTGGTGAGCAACGGTGCGCTACGAAAGGGAGGTGGACGGGGTTGGGAGACCGAGGCAGGCAGATGGCTCGAGCCCAGGAGTTCGAGACCAGCCTGAGCAACATAGAACCCCGTCTCTACCAAAAAATTAAAAAATTCGCGAGCCTGGCAGCGCGTGCCTGTGCTCGCAGCTACTTCCGAGGTGAAGCAGTAGGATGGATTGAGCCCAGGAGGTCGAGATCTTTAGAGAGCAGAGATGGCGCCCCTACACTTCGGCCAGGGAGACCGACCGAGACTCCGCGCCGGGGGCAGTGGGCGGGAGGTAGGGCTCAGGTGCGGCGCGCTCAGGTGAGGACGGCCCACATGCCCGCCCACCGCCGCCAAGCGCGCCCTCCATTGGCGGTTCGGCGGAGAACCCACGCTCCCATTGGCCGATGCGGGATGGGGGCGTGTCCGGCCCAGCGGCGCCCCGAAGGCGTGTCCGGCCGCAGCCTAGGCCCTCCCGGAGTTGCCGGAGAGTAGGGGCGTTCGGCGGCGCTAGTGTTCAGGGGAGCGCCGGGCGCACAGTGGACCACTACGGGAGGCCTAGCACCGCGGGCCGAGGACTTGGCCTGCGCCCGCCGACCCCAGCTACCCTCCGCAGTCGCCCAGGCGTCCCTTCCTCCCCAAGCCGAGCGGCGCCGGGCCCGGGACTGGGGTCGGCAGGCGCAGGCGCATTGGACGCCCCCGGCAACCTCCTCCCCGCCCCCCGGCGTCCCGCCCCGTCCGCTGCCCGTCCGAGGAGGCGGAGGGCGATGACGTCATCGAGCGGGGCGACGGGCATTGGGCGCCATTTTGAAAAGGGAAAAAAATCCCTCCCCGGCGGCGGCGGCGGCGGCGGCGGTGGCGGCCGGGGCTGAGCGCTCGGCTGTAGCGGCGCGGAGGCCGTCTCTCTGGTCCGCCGCGGTCCCCGCCCGTCCCGCCGCCGGCTGCCATGGCAGGTGAGGGGCCTGCGCGGGCCGGCGGGGGCCGCGGGGGCGGGCGGGGGCCGCGGCCGGCCTGACCGCCCCGTTGTGTTTGCAGGAGCCGGAGGCGGCGGCTGCCCCGCAGGCGGCAACGACTTCCAGTGGTGCTTCTCGCAGGTCAAGGGGGCCATCGAGGAGGACGTGGCCGAAGGTGAGGCCCGCGCCGCGCCCCGCCCCGGGACCTTCACGGGCAGCTCCCAGGCCGAGCGCGGCCTCCGGGCCCCAAGCGCCCGAGGAAGGCAGGCAGGAGGATGGGGGCCGGGTGGGGCAGGGGCCGGGGGCCGGGCTGGGGGCCGTGGTGGGCGGGTGGCCGTCCTCTGTCCAATGTCCTGGCCCGCGGGGCACGGGCGGAGGCGCCGGGCCCGCGGCGGGGCTTATGTAAGTCCACCAAGGTCACGGGCGGCCGGGCCCTCCGAACCCAGCGCCTGGGGCTGCCTCCTGCCCGGGGCGGAACCGTGGAGACCGCGGCGGAGTCGGGAACGGGAATGGAGTCCGGGCAGCGCGGCACAATGGCCCAGAGGCTGGGGACGCGCCTAGGGCTGCGTCGGGGCCTTGGCCCCCACCCGGCTCTGCGTTTCATCGCCGGTGCGCTCTTGAGCAAGCTGGTTGCCTCGGTTTGTCCACCCTTAACAAGAGAGCTGGACTCCCTGATTCTTAAAGTCTGCTTTCTGAGGTTCTAAAATCCTTGAATTTTACTGTGAAGTATTGCTCCTTTCTCTATTGATGTGTTTTGAAGTCTCTACTCCAGATTTTAATCTTGAACTTTATGGTATTACTGGAAGTTCGCTGGTCTTTTCCTTAAATCATACCCTTAAATTGGTCCAGGTGCAAAGTTTTAGGGTGGTGGGAAGAAACTGGGGAGTGCCTCCCGCCTCAGCTTCCCATAAAGCTTACATGTCACCCTCGAGTGAAAAAGCTATGTAGCTTTCCTTCTTCACCATTGAATGGAGAACTTGGTCGAGTCTTAGAAGTTTGATTAATATTTCAGATTCAGAGCCATAGTGATTTTTTTGTTGTTTATATATTTTACTGAACATTGTAAACCTTTAACCTTTTCTTAAAAATGATTTGTGTTTGCCCCAAATACACCTTCCCTGTCTCAAGTTACTAGAAGCCCCTTGTCAGACATCCTGTTCACTTCCCTCCATCTCAGCCCCTCCCATGACCTTTTACTCCCTCTTCCCTACCCTGTACCTCTCGCTGGCAGTGTCTGGTTTGGTGCATGACCCCTGAGGACATCTGGAAATTCTGAGCCCCCTGGCACAAACAGGGCCCAGGTTATTAAGCAGGTGAAACTGGGCTCTAAGAAATGCGTAATGTATACGGTTTGAGATTAAAACTAGGTATATTTTATGTGATGTAAAAAGTTTATTGATTTTATTTATTTGAAACATGTTACCTTTTTTTGTTTGATTTTGCGTATGCCAAGCAAGTGACTTCTATCGCAAGTAAAGCAAAACTTGTTTGGGAGTAAGGGAGGTGAGACGGCTTAATGCCTGCCTTAATTTCTGTTTTGTTTTGTTTTGTTTTTTTAAACTCTTTCTTTTCTTTTCTTTTTTGGAGACAGGGTCTCACTTTGTAGCCCAGGCTGGATGGAGTGCAGTGGCGTGATCTGGGCTCACTGCAACCTCTGCCTCATAGGCCTATCTCAGCCTCTGGAGTAGCTAGGACCACAGACATGCACGCGCCACCACACCAGGCTAATTTTTGTATTGTTGTAGAGGATTTTGCCATGTTGCCCAGGCTGGTCTGAACTCCTGGGCTCAAGTGGTCTGCCCACATCAGTCTCCCAAGGTGCTGAGATTACAGGCGTGAGCGACCACACCTGCCTGGTTTCTTTACTTTAAAAAAAAAAAAAAAAAAAGATAAACTGAATGAATTAAAATTTAAGTATAACTAAGGTAGTGTATTTTAACTGTGACTTTACACATGTGAAAATAGTATTCTTTCTTTAAAAAAAAATTCTTGGGCCGGGTGTTGTGGCTCATGTCTATAATTCCAGCACTTTGGGAGGCCAAGGTGGACAGATCGCTTGAGGTCAGGAGTTTGAGACCATCCTGGCCAACACAGTGAAACCTCGTCTCTTTTAAAAATACAAAAGTTAGCTGGGCGTGGTGGTGCACACCTGTAATCCCAGCTACTTAGGAGGCTGAGGCAGGAGAATCACTTGAACCCAGGTGGTGGAGGTTGCAGTGAGTGGAGATCGTGCCACTGCACTCCAGCCTGGGCAATAGAACAAGGCTCCATCTCAAAAAAAAAAAAAAACTTGACAAATACTTTGTTCTCTGAATTAAACTGATGGGAACTTTTTGCAGTTTTAAATCCCTATTTTAAGTTAAATTTTGAGTAAATCCAAAAGTTTGGTATTTTGAGTTGTCGTGGGTTATTTTTTTGTAACATTGTTTTGTGGTCATTATCCACACATGTTTTGGTTGTTGTAGGTATTCACAGCTTTCTATTTTAATCCATGTATGGTTTGGCCATAGTAACCCATCCACATTAACACATTGATAACTCATCATCGATTTGTCCCATGGTTGTGATACCGTTGGTTTGTATGAAGACCACACAGTCAGTGATGATGAAGGGAAGTGTAGTTGTTGGTCACCAGTGATTGCTGAGCAGCAAGAATCGAGAAGCTGGTCATGCCCAACGCAACCTTGAGGGACAGATGTTGGTGAGAGATAAGAGATGGGTGGCCGGGTGTGGTGGCTCACACCTGTAATCCCAGCACTTTGGGAGGCTGAGGCAGGTGGATCACTTGAGGTCAGGAGTTCGAGACTGTCCTGGCCAACATGACGAAACCCCGTCTCTACTAAAAATACAAAAATTAGCCAGGTGTGGCAGCACCCACCTGTAGTTCCAGCTACTCAGGAGACTGAGGCAGGAGAATCGCTTAAACCCGGGAGGTGGAGGTTGCAGTGAGCCGAGATCGTGCCATTGCACTCCATCCTGGGCGTCAGAGTGAGACTCCGTCTCAAAAAAAAAAAACAAACAAACAAACAAAATAGAGATGGGCAGTTCACAGGGGTTTTTATTGTGCACTGCTGCGCAGGCTGTAGAACTTAAGGTATAGCAGATTTTATTTGTTTAGATTTGTGGCTCGTGAGGCATTTTGTTCTTGAAGATTCTGTTCTGGGCCTAGTTCAGCTCTGTAGAGCTCTACTGCAGCCCTGCACTCTGGCTGTCTTTCTGCCCTCTCTACAATGGGTAAGGAGAAAGGGCCTTAGAGATTGAGGCCTGGGTCCTCTCCTGACTTCAGTGGGGTGGTGCCCAGGGCACAGGAGGTGGCGCAGAGGTGAGAGCAGGCACTCCTGACTTTGGAGGTCATGAAGTGAGTAACATAGAAAAGCCTTTGGTTTTTGCTTTGATTTGTCTTGTTTCTAAAACTAATAGTTTTGGGCTGTGGGTCAGAATCATAACCTCTGATGAAAGTGTTGGCCTGTGTAAAATTTGGTGGTTCCCCCGCCCCAGTTTTTTTTTTTTTTTTTTTTTTTTTTTAAGAATTGGGTTTAGCTATGGGTCAGGTCATTTTGCTAAGAGTCGTGATCCCACTGGGTAATCAGACTTCTCATCCCCTGCAAGTAGGAGTAGAGCTGAGCTCACAAGGAAGTGATCGAGTGTCCTGCTGGTAAGCAGGTGTATGGGCAGCAGTCAGTGGTGACTTGCCTCTCCTGCCCTTGCTGGAAGATGAGACTAAGTGAGTTCGTATGCCGAGGTGACCAAGAGTTAAAATAGTATAACCAGGGGGCTTCCGGCAGGAAGCGAGTAGAAGAGCTGTTTGTTAGCTTCTGTCTCCACAGTGTTTCGATTCTAAATGGTGGTTCCCTTCTGGAAATTAACTGTTGTGCAGATTTTTCCTGCATGTTATGGAGTCACCTTCACCCAGCCCCTGCGCCCTCTCCTGGAATGTACTCGTTCAGCATGTGATGTGTTTTGCAGTGCCACATGGTATTTCATCCTTTGCTTCTCTCTCTGGTACTCGTTCAGCATGTGATGTGTTTTGCAGTGCCATGTGCTATTTCATCCTTTGCTTCTCTCTCTGGTAGACTGTGAGCTCCTCAAGCTTGAAGGCTGGGTGTCCCCCTTCCCACCCCAGCCCTTGCAGAGGACCCGGCACGAAGGTCATGATAGGTAACAGTTGCTGAGTGGTCATTCTGTGCTAGAGATTGCTCGCAATGCTTTTCCCACGTCAGTTAATCTTCACACAACCCAAGAAGGAGGAACTATTGTTCTTCCCAGTCTCAGATGCAGAATCCAAGGTGTGAGAACAATGAACTTGGGTTACAAAGTGAGTATATGGCAGGGCCAGGGTTTGAAGCCATGCCAACTGGCCGCAGAGCTGTGGAGTTCTGTATTGCTTCAGTGACCATTTGCAGCCAGCACAGTACTGATGAAGCCGCATTGTGGCGTGTGGCCGTCCAGTCTTGGGATGGGGCTGTTCTAAAGCTCAATGAAAATCTTACCACCAAGAATCGTATGGAAATGTTTTTGAAGGCAAATGAAAATGGAATGCCTTTAAAGGAAGTGCGTATCAAAACGATAGAAGGTTAGTAACAAGGATTCAAGAATAGCATCGCTTTCCAACCAATTCTCAAATTATTTGAAGAGTAGATCTCATAGAGACAGTAAGTGAAACACCTGCGTGTCAAGCAAGTGCTGCGGTACCTTTACCTGCGACATCACTTTGCACATGACTGCGACCTGCTTACCTGCAGGGAAGCTTTGGGTCTTGCTCCTTTATATGTTACACTAATTGCTGCTGTGGAGAAACCATGGGGAGGGGGTTGGGGGAGGAGAGTCTTATATCGAACCCGGTTTTATATAACTTTATAGCTTGATAACAGCTGGTTCCTTCTCAGAATTTGTAGTTTTAAGTGTATTGAGTTTTTGTTGATTTTGCTTTAATCAGTTTCTTAATCCATGATCTATTGCTTTAAATTAGACATTAACTGTTTCTAAAGAGACACACTAAACAAAATTGAAGGTTTGTTTGCTTCAATTTTGTTTGTTAGCTTGAATCTGGCTAGTTGTGTAAGTAACATGGATAGCTGGTTAATCTGGTAGGGTAGCCTTTCCAAGGCGTTTACATTGGTACTTTGAAAGAAACATTTGAAGTCACAGAAAGGTAACAAAACTTAAGGTAACTTGAGCATCAGTACCAGAAAGTTACTGTGTTTCATTGAATGTAAGATAATGTCTGGTTTGGTGGCTCAGGACTGTAATCTCAGCACTTCAGGAGGCCAAGGTGGGAGGATCCCTTGAGCCCAGCAATTTGAGACCAGCCTGGGCAACATCTTGAGATGTTGTCTCTTCAAAAAAAAAAAAAAAAGTTTAAAACACTTGCCAGATATGGTGGTGCACGCCTGTAGTCCCAGCTACTCAGGAGGCTGAGGTGGGGGAATCACTTGAGCCAGGGAAGTAGAGGCTTTAGTGAGCTATAACTGCAGCACTGCACTCCAGCCTGGGCAATAGAGTGAGACCTTGTCTCAGAAAAAAAGAAAAAATATATAATATGTAATATATATAACATATATAATATGTATTATGTATTATATATAACAAAATATATATTATGTATTATATATAATATATAATATGTATTACATATATGTGTTATATATAATGTGTATTGTGTATTATATATCTGAAATTAAGTATATCTTTTATATATAATCTTTTACAGTATCTTTTATGTGTGTATATATAAAATCTACATCTAATTTTGGAAATATTAAGATGTAGGGAAATGCACTTAGAATCAATGAAATATGGTATTGGTGAATGCAAAACTTGTCAGTCATATTTATTGATTTCTTCTGTGTGTAGAAAATGGGCGTTTAGTATTTATCATCATTGTTTTTTTTTTTTTTTTTGGTCTTGAAGGGACATGGTGTCTGCTTATTTGAGTTATTCCCGGTCTGATTTCTATATTCCATTGTAGAATTTTCATTTACTTAATATTTATGTCTGTGTCATTAAAGAGAACCTTTCAGGAAAGCATCCTCTGTGGAAGGCCGTCAAACAAGCAGTCTGTCTGGTAACATTTTGCAGTTTGACTTAGAGAGTTTCATAGGAAGCCTCTGTCTTTAGGAATTGAGTTGTGTGCCTTACGATTCACAGACTCATCATGCTTAGTACAGCCAAATCTTAATGCTCTGGAGGCTGGCCTGGTCATAGGTACGTCGTGAAGTTAAGTTTGCAAGATACATGGTGGTATTGAGTCATAGCTGGTGATTTTCGTGTTCCCTGATTTTAAGCAGTCTGCTGTTCTGATGGGAAGTTCCAGGTTGGGTCTGTGTCTGCTGTTTTCAGCTCTGAGGGCGCCTTCCTGAGCCTCAGCTCGCTTATCTAGAAGTTAAATCGGAAGATTTTTGTTAAGATCAAACAATGTGCAGTGCTTTTGTAACTTGAAAAATGCTTTTCAAGTGTTAGATGCAACTGTTAACTCTTTTGTATTTTAAGGTACTGGGGCTTGGTTTTAGCTATATTTAAACACAAAAATAGTTTCTTGTTTTTCCTCACCTGCTTCATCTCCACTTGCCCAGATCCCTTCCACTGGGCCTGGCCTCTTAATGTTTCCATTATTATTCAGTGATTATTGCCATCCCTTGATCTTTGCCTCTGTTTGTTTCTCTCCCTAGAGTATTCTTTTTGCTTCCTGTCCACTCCCTAAGCCCTGCTGATCCTTCTAAATCCACCTCCAATCCCCCTTGGCGAGTCCCTGCTCCAGCTCCCCTCAGTGTTCAGTGTCGTCTTAGACTCCCTTTCACTCCCTATTCCATGTTGTTTAGCAATTGGCTGTGTCCTGCTTGTGGTTCCCTAATTTTATCACACGTGTTATTAGGCTTGTCTCTCCCACTGGATGCCAGTCAGTGTATGGAATGTCACTATACTGCTAGGTGATGGAGAGGCATTGTGCACGTGGAATCTGGCACACATCCCTTTTTCCCCCTCTTCAGGCTTTGTGTTACCTTGGCGAGTTACTTACTGTCTCTCTTCTCATCTGTAAAACGGGTACTATTACTTGTGACCATTGCAGGGTTGCTGTGAAGATTCCAGAAAATGTATGGAAAGTTCTGGCAAACAAACACGTAACTGGTAACCATTTAGAGGCTGTTGTCTTAAGAGACCCTCTTGCGTAGGAGAATAGCTGACTCTCTCACGCCAGGGAGCCAGTTTAAGAAAAGTGAAGGGTAATGCAAGGGCCAGCTTTCAGCTTGGCACATCTGAAAAGTTCACAACAGTGTACTAAAGGGCTGCTAGTGCTGGCTGTTGGAAACAGAAATGCAGTTCTTGCCTTCAGGAAGTTCTGTTCAGACACAGACAAGCAGGTGGGTCCTTGCACCATGGCTGGACCAGGGCACATTGAGGCAATGTGAAGAAGTACCCAATACACAGGCTTGGGTAGGGAGTGGAGGGGAGGACATCAGGATATAAGAAGAGGGCGGAAGGGAAGGGGAGAAGAAGGTTCCAGGTGGAGAGGGCTTGGTGTGGAGGTTGGACAGAGCATGGTACGTTCTGAGAAGTCAGTGCTTGGCATGGTCTGACTTCTGGCAGAGAAGAAAGTGGCTGTGATGAGCAGGAGGCTGGCTGGGGCTAGATGATGATGAATAAGGAACTTGAATACTGTGCTGAGGACTTGGAGTGGTTGTGAGCTTTTCAGATTCTAAGCGGAGGAGTGACATCAACTTTGTTTTTAACAAGGTCACTCTGCCCTTTGGAGAAGGGATGGTGGTGGGTAAGAATGGAGGTAGGAAGTTACTGCGATAAAGGTCAGGAAAGTTGGCTTACTCTAGTTTCGGGGTGGGCAGGCTTCTTTGTAAAGGGCCATATGGTAAGTATTTTAGACTTTGAGGCCATACTGTCCCTGTTGCAACTACTGAGTTCAACTCTGCCTTTAGCAGGAAGACAGCCATAGACCCTGCAGAGATGGATGGGCGTGGCTCTGTGCCCTGCGTCCACAGGAGCATGCCTCCAGAAACAGGCAGCTGGCCAGATGTCGCCCAGGTTGTAGTTTGCTAACCCCTGCCCTAGAGTGGGTTCGCAAAGTCTTTTGGTGCTGGAATACTTTTATATTCTTAATAGTTACACTCAAGATCCAGAGAGCCTTTGTGCTGGTTATAGCTGTTGACGTTTTCTATATTTCAAATTAAAAGAGAACAACTTAAAATATTTATTTTACTTTAAAATAATCTACTACATGTTAACATTTTTAGTGAGAAACAACTTTTCAAAAACAAATTTGAGCGAGAAGAACAGTGTTTTTTTTTTATACTTTTGCACATCCTTTTAAAATATGTGGCTTAAGAGGTGACGGCTGGATTCTCAGAACTGCTTCTGCATTCAGTGTGTTCCAGTTACTTTATTGAAATGTGTAAAGAAAATGTGGCCTGACGCTTCCATGTGGGCAGAGGAGGGGTCATCCCGGAGGCTCTTCGCGATGCACCGTAACTCGCCAGGTGGTAACTTGAGTGTGCCGGCCCTGTGGGGTCAGTGGCGTTTCTGTCCTGTCTTCTGTCAGAACCGGCCCGGGGGGTCAGTGGCGTTTCTGTGCTCTCTTCCGTCAGAACCTGAGGTCTGTCTTGTGCTCAGAGTGGGTCTTTAGCTCGTGGACATGATTTGGTTAACATCACATGGGGGTCGTTCGGAAGTATTGTTACATGGAGTTCTTTTTTTTTTCCTAAATGTTAACACATTCCATTATATAAAATTGAAGAAAATCATATTTTTTTTAATGTCACCACTGACCTCATCAGAAGAGAAAGTGAGAAACTGTCAAATTAGCAGTAGTAGATAAAAGTTTTCCAAAATTCTAATTTTCTGTTGAAAGCTTGGATTTTATCATTGGTAACAAATACTGTCAGTTATTTTCTGTGAAATGAGAGGCTCACTATGTTCATTTTCAAGTAAATTTCTGCCACATACCAAACTCTTAATAAACCAAAGTTGGTCAGTTTTTTCAAATAAAAATGGCATCCCATGAAAAAAAGGGCTAGTTCAGTTTGTGTGATACTGTGGAATGTGTATTTGGTCTTCGCTAGTACACACCTCCTAAAATCATTGGGCTCTTCAGTGGTGTCTTTTGGGAATGAGTTGGCTAAGGGCTGGCAACCCCTGGGTAACTTCACAACGGGGGCTGGTCGGGTCACCAGAAAGACCTAGGCAGGATTAGAGGATTGGGACTTTCAGCCCTAATTCCCAACCTTGGGGAGTGGTGAGGGGCGGGGGAGCTGAAGGTTAAGCTGATCTCCAGTGGCCAGTGATTTAAACAGTCTTGCCTATGTATGGGCTGGGTTTGAAGATAGCTTCCAGATGTTTCTGTAGGGGGGCCCACCCGGAGAGGGCGTGGGAGCTCTGCGTCTCAGCCCCCATCCCTCGCCCTGTGCATCGCCTCCGTGTGCATCGCCTCCGTGTCCTTTGTGGTATCCTTTATAATAAACCGCTAAATTAAAGTGTTTCCCTGAGATGTGTGTGCCCAGTCAGGGTTGTGGACACTGATTGATAGCAAGTCAGTCAGAAGCACAAGTAACACAACGTGAGGCTTGTCGTTGCCTTTCGAAGTGGGGGCGCAGTCTTGTGGGACAGAGCACTCAACCTGTGGGATCTGATGCTTTCTCCCAGCGTCAAGATCTAATGGAATCAGGGGACCCCAGCCAGTGTCCGGCTGCAGAATTGATTGCTTCCTTGCTGATGGGAGAGGTCCCCACACATCCGGTGTCTTAAGTGTGCTGTGAGGATGTGATGGGAGAAACTCAATTTTGTGTTTTGTTTTTCTTTTTCTTTTTTTTTTTTTGAGACGGAGTCTCACTCTGTCGCCCAGGCTGGAGTGCAGTGGCCGGATCTCGGCTCACTGCAAGCTCCGCCTCCCGGGCTGACGCCATTCTCCTGCCTCAGCCTCCCGAGTAGCTGGGACTACGGGCACCCGCCACCTCGCCCGGCTAATTTTTTGTATTTTTTGGTAGAGACGGGGTTTCACTGTGTTAGCCAGGATGGTCTCGATCTCCTGACCTCGTGATCCACCTGTCTCGGCCTCCCAAAGTGCTGGGATTACAGGCTTGAGCCACCGCGCCCGGCCTGTGTTTTGTTTTTCAACACAGACAGCTGTACTGTGTGCTTTTTCTCGGGACAGTTGTACTTGGGGATGCAGCAAATGTTCTTTTGTGGCACATTTTATCACAGGGTTGGAATTGCATAAAGTGGAGAATTATTTTAACTGTTCATCAGGGAATAAGCTAAGCAAAACTGGCCTTTTCCCTTTTTCTTTCCCTTTTTCCCTGCCTGTGTAGGGTGTGGAAAGGAGAGCTTGGGGCTGCTGCCACAGATCGTGCTGAGCCGCCAGCAGCTCCACCTGCCCTTGGCTTTGCTCATCCGTGGAAATGACAACAGCGTGAAAACGGCAGATGACGTACAAGGATTATGATGAAAATAGTCTCAACCTCATGGACCCTCTGAGAGGTTCTTGAGGACCGTTGCATCCTCAAGGGCCCACAGACCACACTTTGAGAGCTGCTGCTGGAATGCCAGCCATTAGCAGTACGAGTGGAAGGGCAGGGCAGACTTCAGGATTAACTGTCCTCGCTCGTCTTTACCAGATTGTACTGGTTTTGTCTCACAATACAAAAATAGAGTGTTTGTTATTTAAAGAAAATCAAATGATAGAACAGCTGAGAACAGCTGGATCAAGAGCACAGAATGAAAGTTCTCCTCATCCCACTGCTGTCCTGGAGTCTTCTTCAGAACCCACTGCTCTTAACTGTATCTTTGTAGATCATTTTCTATGTGTTTATGTATTCATTTATATTTTAAAACCTAGTTTGTGTATCAGCAATCTTTTTTAATCCACAAATGTGGAACCTTTTTCTAGACGTTGAATAAGATTTTCTGTATTACTCAATATTGTTTTTTGCTATTTCTTTTCCTTTCCTTTCCTTTTTTGGAAATAGGGTCTTACTTCTCTGCCACCCAGGCTGGAGTGCAGTGGTACGATCAGAGCTCACTGCAGCCTGATGAGGCTCAAGCAATCCTCTCCCTGCTTAGCCTCCCGAGTAGCTGGAACTATAGGTGTGCACTGCCATGCCCAGCTTTTTTCTATTTCTTTGTAGAGACAGGGTTTTGCTGTGTTGCCCAGGATGGTCTTGAACTCCTGGACTCAAGTGACCCTCCCACCTCGGCCTCCCAAAATGCTGGGAATACAGGCATGAGCCATGGCATGCAGCCGCCACCTGCCTTTTTTCACTGAGTCTATAATTGGAGATCTTACAGTGAACTGGGCTTTCTGCTCAGCCATACTGGAGCTCATTTGACCCCCGGCCACAGCCCCTTGAGATGTAAGTACTCCTGTGTTGCCTTCATCATACACATGAGATGATCAGGTATCAGGAGGATGAAGTTACTTGGTGAAGGTCTCAGAGTTAATAGGTGCTATACCCATTATTTGCACGCAGACATTCTGAGTCCAGAGCCCATACTTAAACTTTTAACCAGGCTGCCTTTTTATGTGGCTCATTTCATCCTTTTTGATGTCTGCATAGTATTCCCTTACTTATTTAGTCCGGTGTTTCTGATGACAGTGCAGGAGAGTCTCGTCCATCCTTCTGCCCTTCCTGGGTGGCAGACGCCCAGGAGTGGGTACGCGGTGTCAGAGGCCATGCACATTCCTTGACTGTTTCTGTTCTGTGAATTGCTTTGGTCACATCTTTTGTCCATTTTTCTACTGAACTTAAAAAAGTCAAGTCTGTAAAAGTGAGTTTGTTTGTTTGTTTGTGATGGGATCTCGCTTCGTCAGCCAGGCTGGAGTGCAGTGGTGCGATCTTGGCTCACTGCAACCTCCGCCTCCCAGATTCAAACAGTTCTCCTTCCTCAGCCTCGTGAGGCGTGATTACAGGCATGCCACCGTGCCCGGCCAATTTTTTTTTTTTTTTTTTTTTTTTAATTTTTAGTAGAGATGGGGTTTCACCATGTTGGCCAGGCTGTCTCGAACTCCTGTGCTCAAGTGATCCGCCCACCTTGGCCTCCCTCTCAAAGTCCAGGGATTACAGTTGTGAGCCACCGCACCCAGCTTGTAAAAGTTCTTTATATATTATGAATATTAGTCTTCTGAGTTTTTAAAAATTATTGACCTTGACTTTTAATTCTTCTGCCCCAATTCCACACTCTCCTCTCCAAGTACAGTTGAATTTATTATACATGTGTCTTTGACTAGATTTTTTTATTGCTGTTGCTACTCTGGAAATGAAGAAAAAGAGCTGAGATCCATGTTTGAGTCAGTAATGGGGTGGAAGAGGAATAATGAGTGGGACAAAAGGCGATTGGTGAATTGAACTTAAATACATCCTGCGAAGCTTAATGATGGGGGTGGATATTTTCTGAGCAGTGCGTCCTTAGGCCATTTTGCCATGCGAGTGTCTAAGAGTACACTTATCAAGCCCAGGTGGTAGGGCTCACTCCGTTACAGGCCTCCATTATTATCTCATGGGACCGCCATGGCAGATGTGGACTGTCAGGAGTTCAGAGCTCAGAGGCAGGGGCAACCACGAAAACAGGCAGTCCTGGAGTAGTCACAGAAGTCTTGCTAATGATGTTAGATACCTCAGAACATGAAACATACTTGAGCTTATTTTATCTGGATCTCCAGAGATGATAAAACCACAATTAAAATAGGAATGCAGCCGTGTGAAGACACAGGCTGTGCTGATCTTTTCTGCATTGTGCACAGCACCTGGCACTGCACCGGCACACAGGAAGTGCTTTTCTGCATTGTGCACAGCACCTGGCACTGCACCAGCACACAGGAAGTGCTTTTCTGCATTGTACACAGCACCTGGGACTGCACCGGCACACAGGAAGTGCTTTTAGGAGTCCTTGGGTGAGTCACCACACCTGCCCGAAAGAGGCAGTCAGTTCTCTGATAATTAGCAACATTTGAGTGAAAAAAACAATAGGTCTGCATGTTTAACCACATCTCATGGCTGATTTGTTTTAAGTGGGTGGTGAGTAAAAGAGTTAACATAAATCATCATAGAAATGGCATTAATGAGCAAAGATGTGACCGGCCTCACACCTGTAATCCCAGCACTTTGGGAGGCCAAGGCGGGAGGATCCCTTGAGCCCAGTAGGTTAAGGCTGCTGTGAGCTGTGATCACACCACCCCATTCCAGCCTGGGAACAGAGTAGACCCTGTCTCAAATAAAATAAGCAAAGACATTTTAATTAAAGCAACAATAATGTTCCATTTTTCCTAGTCATTTCTGGAAAGCGTGTACACTCATTTTTTGGAGGGTAATTTGACATCTCTCTCTCAAACTTAACACAAGGGTTAGGACCCCAAGGTTCCACTTGTAGGAATCCTACAGGAAATAGGCCAGCATTTCAGAAGGATGTGCGCTGCAGCAATACGGTGTTGAAAAGGCTAAATGCCTAAAAGTAGTGAGGCGGTTACATGTGTTAGGACACACTTTGTGGAGGAAGAGTGTTCTGTGCTCCTCGGAGAGCAGTCTGTGTTGGGTGAAAAACAGCAGCTTTTGCAGAAGAACAGTGGCCCCAGCCGCAGCTGAGTGTGGTCGTAAATGCTGCTCTGGAAAGCAGATACCCAGGGGCAACATCGGGGTGCCTGGGGGAAAGGGGGATCACGTCTGCACTGAACAGAGACTTTGGCTTTTGTTCTGCACATTTCTGTATTATTTTATGTTCCACACTAAGAATGCATTGTTTTGTAGATATAAGGAGAAAAGTGCCCTTAAGAAAAGGTAAAGAGGGAGTTCTAGCAACTCGAAGGAGGAAGGTTTTTCTGTCCGTGTGCCCCTAATAATGACTCAGCACTGCTTATCACCGCACCTTCTGTTGTGCTCCGGTTTCTGGAATTTTAACTGTTTTAGGCTGCCATTTTGTCGTGTTTGAAAATACCTTAAACTTTTTTTGTTGTTGTTTTTTTTCCATTTCAATAGTTCTGTTCCAATCTAGAATGGCAAAGTAGTATCCCTGAAAGTGTATTCATTACAAAAGCTCTAGTACATAACTAGATTTAAAAGAAAGCAAAACAAAAACTCAGCTAATAATAATGATTGAAAAGGGGGGAGTCGTGCCTTACATGTATCAGTGCATTTGTAAAAGTTCCTGACTTTCATAGGCATTGAAGGCGGCGTCTCAGCTTTGTTTCTGTCCTTTGCAGTAACCTGTGTATGGGAGGCTCCGTTGTTTGCCACCTCACGTTTGGATAGACATATAGGTTGCTTTTAGAATAAATAATTATATATTATTAGCACAATATATAATACAAATAAACACCCCCGTACTCCACACCTAACAATGGTCCATCGTTTTGGGTTTTTGAAGACGTGAAGGCTACGGTCACGTCGAGGGTCTCGTCTCCGTTTTAACTCCCCAACTCCGTTGCCCGCACTCTTTCCTCACGGAGGCAGTGTCTGTGAAATAGGTTCATAGCCTGTCCCTGCTCTTGAGTGTTTATCCGAATAGATCCATGGGTTGCCTTTTAAAAGCACTTTTATCAGACAGAGGCCGATGGTGGATTGCAGCTCCGCCGCGGCCGTGCTTCTCCGCTCCCTGCAATTTTGTCAGACCCTAGAGATCTAGTTGAATGTCACAGGTCACGTTTCGTAGATTTTGACTTCGTTTATGGTAACAGATAGATGTATCAGTAAGTTGTTAAAGGCGTCTGAAATACTAGATAATCCTTGAAGTAGTATTAACCAAAATTATTAATCTCCTCTGCTATAGAGCCCCGGTTAAGTTCAGGTGTGTAATAGTGATCTTGACTTAAAGTGGAGAGAATGAGAAAGTTTTTACTTTAACCATTCTCAGTTTACTTACTGTTCATTAAAGAATTCAGTAGTGGAAGAGGTAATCTATTTGGATTACGAAGGTATCAGCATAGGGCTTTCTGCATACTCCCTGAAGTAGTGATCAGTACGTCATAGGTAAAATGGGAATCATAGAAATCCATTAAACGTCTGCTGCTGGGTTATTGAAAAAGTAGATGGAACCTCTCTCTGGCCAGGCACCCTGGTAACCTCCGTGTTCCCCGCAGGACAGGCTGTGGTGGAGGCAGACATCGCCACCCAGAGGCGGGCTCTGGGGAGTTCGCATCTGTATCTCAGCAACTTAGGGTGGTTTGGGCCGTGTTTCACTTGACCTGCAGAGAGAAACGTGACACCCAGGTTGGCATAGATTGGGATTTTTTTTTTTTTTTTTTTTTTTTTGAGGTCTAGGAATTTTTTTTTAGTTGTGATAACATATACATGGCATAATATTTATCATTTTAGCCGTTTGTAAGTGTGCAGTTCAGTGATGTTAAATGCACTTACAGTGTTGTGTACCTGTCACCACTACCTATTCCCAAAACAGCTTCCTCATTACCAACACAACTTTGTCCTATTAAACAGTAACTCCCCTTCTCCCCTTCCCCAGCCCCTGGCGACCACCATTCTGCTTTCTGTCTCTGGGTTTGCCCAGTCTAGGGGCCTCATGCAGGTGGAATTGACATAGTGTTTGTCCGCTTGCATCTGACTGACTGCACGTGATGTTTCCAAGGCTTGGCCATGTTGTGGCATATGCCAGAGTTTCATTCCTTTTTGTGGCAGAATTAGATGTGGAGTTTTTGAAGTAGGAGGTTTGTTTCTAACCTACTTTTGTTTATTTTAAAAATTATTGCTGGGCATGGTATCTCAGGCCTGTAATCCCAGCACTTTGGGAGGCTGAGGTGGGTGGATCACCTGAGCTCAGGAGTTCGAGACCAGCCTGGCCAACATGGTGAAACCCCGTTGCTACTAAAAATACAAAAATTAGCTGGGCGTAGTGGTGCATACCTGTAGTCTCTGCTACTCAGGAGGCTGAGGCAGGAGAATCGCTTGAACCCGGGAGGCAGAGGAGGTTGCAGTGTGCCAAGATCACGCCACTGTACTCTAGCTGGGCAACATAGCAAGACCCTGTCTTTACAAAAAATAAAACAGGAATCGCAGGGTTGTGTGTGTTTCTCATAATAGAAGATGAATTTCAGGGACAAGTTATTGGGAGAGAAACATGAGCAGCTTTGTTTTGCTAGGATGATGGGCAGGTTCCTTTCCTAAAGTTTGAGATATGTTTTTCCCCTTTTGATACCAGTTGTCAGAGTGATGATCTTTTCTGTATAGGCAAGGGAAATACTCGTCACTACCTTCTTGCTAGTTTGACTCTGAAATACTTAAAGATAGTTGTATTTGTTGTTGCATGTCTAGATCTGCCAGGGGAGATGCCAGAGAGGCTTTGCTGACGTGCGGGGAATGACCGGGGGGTACCGCAGCCTCACTTTGCGGGTGCGGTTTGAGAAGGCACCATGAGTAAAGGTGCTGCCCCACAGCGCACAGGGTCCTAAGGCTTCGGCAGTTAAGTAGTTACCTGTTGCCGTTAGACGAGGGCTCCGGGAGTCAAAAGGCTTCCTGAACAAGGAACGCTTGAGCTCAGATGTGGATGAGGGATGGGCCTGGACAGGGATGAGGGATGGAAGGAGCCTGCACACGGGAGAGAGGGCGGGAGGACTTGACACAGGAGAGAAGAACAGGCTGGGCGATGGGGTGTGAAAGCGAAGAGGGAGTCAGATGAGGATGTCAGTCTTGCCTGAGGGCAGTGAGGATTCAAAACCGCATGGTCAGATTTGAGTTTAAAAAATAGAACTCAGTGGCTGCAGTGTGCGGAGGTGGGCTGGAACCCAGTTTTGCTCAGTCGGGGAGAGTGTATTTTTAATTTTCCAAAGTGACTATGCTGGTGATCGTGTCAGAGCCCCTGGCCTGTTGTTGGTTATAAAGTGCTTTTGATTTGCCTGTAAATCTGAGTCTACCATGGCTCACACAGTTCTTATTTGCAAAAAGAACTTCTAAGCATGAAATTGAGCATAAAATTGCCTAGTAGTAATTCAAGTTGCTTAATATGTTTGAGAGAAAGGTTAAATATATTCGGTCAGACAGCCTTTTGGATAAAGATGTTCTCATTTTTCAGCATGGCATGGGGGAAATAGCCTGGAATATTCTTAGTAAATCAGATTTTCCTTGAAAAGAGTGGTCCTACCTTTCATAGGCTTCAGTGGCAGTGATTTAATATGGTTCCCAAATTCTGAAGTCTTCTGAAATTTGTTAGACAAGACAAGACTTATGATAACAGAGTGATACAAATGCTAATTTTCCAGTAAAACATAATAAAAGATGGACGGTTTCTCTCTGATGTCATTTACTCATGTATATGCTTCTGAGAAGTCAAATAGCTGTATTTACAGTAACTATTGTTAATGCTGATGTATTCTTGAAAAATAAAAAGAGTGGATGTTAAGTACTCCTCATCACAAAAATGAGTTATGTGTCAACTTTTTCTTAAAAAAAAAAATTGGAAAGTAGCCAAAAAGAAAACAAAGTCCCTTTAGGTTTAAATAGGAAAATGAATTTAGTAATTTGTGGAAAACAAATTTATAGCAGATTTTTGTTCGTTGGTTGTTTTTAAAACTTGTAATAATTTAGTCTACTTTTAGAGTGTATTTGAGAATGTTCACAAGTTGTGAGGCCGTTTTAGTGACTTGATCCATTTGTTTTTATGGGGTAGTTTTATTTAAAACAGCTTTTGAGCTGTAATTCATCGAGCGCAGAGCTCATCCTTTGTGAAGTGTGCGGGTGAATATTCAGAGTTGTATGGCCATCTGCACTATCCAATTCTAGAACCTTCCCATCACTCCCCAAAGAAACCCACTAGCAGTCCCTCCCATTCCCTCCCTGCTCCGCCCTCTGGTAACCACTGATTACTTTGTTTCTGTGGATTTGCCTGTTCTCCACATGTTATATACATGGAGTCATAGCCCTCTGTGCCGGCTGCTTCCCACCAGCCTGATGCCATCGAGGTGTATCCTGCAGCATGCGTCAGTCCTTTTTCCTGGACAAACAGTTTTCCATTTTTGTTTATCCATTAATCAGTTGATGGGTTCTTCCTACTTTTTGGCTCTTACAGATGCACCCGTGGACATTCTTGTACATGTTTTTGTTTAGACATGTGTTTTCTGTGCTCTTGGGTCTATAGAATGGAGCTTGGTCATATGGCAACTGTGTTTAATGTTTTTGAGGAACTACCAAACTGTTTTCCAAAGTGGCTGCAACATTTTATAATCCAGCCGTCAGTGTTTGAACAGTTTTTCTTCACATCTTCACCTACGCTTGTTATTGTCTGATTTTAGCCATCCTAATAGTTGTGTTTTTGATTTGTATTTCTCTAGTGATTAATGATGTTGAGCATTTCCTGTACTTATTTGGACATTTTTATGTTTTTTTTTTTTTTAAAAATTACATTTTCAATTGGCTTGTCTTTTTATTTTATTTATTTATTTTAGAGGTAGGGTCTTGCTGTGTCACCCAGGCTAGAGTGTAGTGGTGCGGTCATAGCTCACTGTAACTCCTGGGTTCAAGCGATCCTCCTGCCTCAGCCTCCCAAGTAGCTGGGACTGCAGATACACACCACCACAGCTGGCTAACTTTTTAAAAATTTTTGATAGAGATTGGGTCTTGCTATGTTGCCCAGGCTGGTCTTGAATTCCTGGGATTACAGGTGTTAGCCACCATGCCCAGACCAGTCTTTTTGTTGTTGTAAGAGTTCTTCAGGTATTCTGGATACAAGTCCCTTATCAGATACACAGTTTACAAACAACTTCTCCCATTCCATGAGCTGTGTGTTCAGTCTCTTCATGGTGTTCTTAGATGCACAAGAATTTTTAATTTTGATGATGTCCACTTTATTTTTTTATTTCAAAAGTTTGTGCTTTTGGTATTATATGTTAGAGACCACTGTCTAATCCAAGATTGTGCAGATTTATTCCTTTAGCTCTTACATTTAAGTCTTTGATCCATATTTATGTATAATTATATACATATAATTTATGTGCAGTGAATTATAATGATATTTATATATAATTTTTATATGTGGTGTAAATAAGGGTTCAGCTTTTTTCTTTTGCATGTGGATATTTAGATGTCCTGGCATCATTATTAAAATAGTATTCTTTTCCCATTAATTGTCCTGGTACACTTGTTGAAAATCAGTTGACCATAAATGTCCTTCTAGACTATGACCTGTGATCCATTGGTGTATATGTCTGTCCTCATGCCAATACCATACTGTCTTGGTTACTATAGCTTTATGGTGAGTTTTGAAATCGGGAAATGTCAGTCGTCCACCTCTGCTCTTTTTAAAGATCATTTTGGCTATTCTGGATCCTTTGCACTTCCATACGATTCTAGAATTAGTTTGGCAATTTTTGTAAAAAAAAAAAAAAAAAAAAAGCAGCTGGGGTTTTGATAGGGTTAATACCTTGACTCTTGTAGAACAGTTTGGAGATATTTTCTTAAGTTTTCCAATCGTGACACAGGATAACTTTCCGTATATTCAGGTCTTCAATTTTTTTCTACAATATTTTGCAATTTTCAATGTACAAATCTTGTCACTTTGATTAAATTTATTCCTAAGTATTTATTCTTTTTGATGATATTGTAAACAGAGTTGTTTTCTTGCTTTTGTTTCTGAATTTTTCATTGCTAGGTGTAGAAGTGCAGTTGACTTTATTGGCCTTGCATCCTGTGTCCTTGCTGAACCTGTTTATTAGCTCTGATGGGTTTTGTGTTTGTAGATTCCTTAGGATTTCCTATATGCAATATAATGCTGGCTGTGAATAGAGATATGTTATTCCTTTTTAATCTGGATGGCTTGTATTTCTTTTCTTTGCCTAATTGCCCCAGCTAGAATTTCCAGTAGAATGTTTACTGGAAGTTAACAAATCAAACATCCTTGTTTTGTTCCTGCTCTCAAGGGAAAAGCATTCAGACTCATCATTACGTGTGATGTTAGCTGTGGTTTTGTAGGTACTCTTTGTCAAGTTGAGGAAGTTGCATTTTATTCTTAGTTGGTTGAGTGTTTTTATCATGGAAAGGTGTTGGATTTGTTAAATGCTTTATCTGCATTTATTGAGATGACCATGTGGACTTTGTCCTTTAATTTTGGTAGTATGGTGTGTTACGTTGATTTGTTTTTGTATGTTAAACCAACTTTGCATTCCTAGGATATGGTATACTTCTCATATTTCAAAAATAGTTTGTTCCTGTAGCAGAGAAATTAAGTTTCAGTTGTTCTTTCTGACTTCTGCATTTTAGAATAATTTGCCACAAACTTTTTTTTTTAGTGCCTAAGTGACTAGAAAGTAATATGCAGAATTTTCTGCTTTGTCACATTTTATCCAGTCTAGTCATAATGATGCAGGATTTTTTTTTTTTTTTTTGTCAGCTAAATTCAGGTTCTTGCCTTGCAACCAGGAGAAATCAGGCATGCAGACACATTGAAGGGTGAGGAGGGCAGAATTTATTAAGCAAAGGAAAAGCTCTCAGAAAAGAGAGGGGTTCTGCAGGCAGGTTTTCCCCTCCCAAATTGAATACCAGGCCACCACACAGTGGTTGAAGAGGCCAGGCCCCTCCCCAGCATAAGGTGAGTATTCCTGGTGGTTCCGCCCCATTCTTCAGTGCGCACAGGCCCTTAGTCTGAGCCCCTCCACGTTGATTTATTTCCCTCACTGGGCATGTGTTAAGGGACAGGATTTTTCAATGTGGGTTGTTTAGGTGACTTCCCCCACCCCATGCACAGTGACCTGGGCGGGGCAGAGATTCTCCCTGCACCTTTCCCTACTTGCCTACATATTGTGTTTGGCTGTCTCGTGCCTCTGTCAGTAATTTGGATAAACTCAATTTTGGATGCTTTTAGATTATAGTGTCTCTAGAATCTTACTGGGTCTTGGACATAAATGGTTTTCCAATTTTTTTAATATATGGTAGAGGCTTATAATTCACTTCTATTAGTTTCTGTCTGGTTTTTGAACAGAATGGACTTTTTGCCTTTAGGTGAGTTTCTTTGAAAAGACACAGAAACGTGTGTATGTGTGTGCATCTGTGTCTGCTTATAGAAAATGTCTTACTTCCAGCTGAGTGCAGTGGCTCACACCTGTAATTCAGTACTTTGGGAGGCTGAGGCAGGAGGATCACTTGAGCCCAGGAGTTTGTGACCAACCTGGACGACATAGTGAGACCCTGGCTCTACAAAACATTAGAAAAGGTAGACTATTTCCCACTTCCCTGGTCTGTCAGTTTGTCATATCCAGAGTGCCCTGTGTTGAGCTCACCGCCTGGCAGCCTCAGTCAACTCTGCATCCTTGGAGAGCAGCTCTACTCCTCTTTCTGCATACGTACTAAATTCTCAGAGAAGTTTTATGTGAAGGAGTTGTGATTTCCAAAAACCTTCTGGCTGGATGTGTGTTTTGACTGTTGTGTGTGAGCACAGCTCTGCCAGGTGCCGCAGAGCAGGAAACAAATGGCCTCGCCCAGCACCTTGCCTCTACCCAGCGTGTAGAGAAGTGATTGGGTGGGTAACGGCAGGAAACGAACTGGTTGCCAGAGTAGGGGTGGGTTGAAATGGGTGAAGTTGGTGAGTCAGGGAAGCAGAGCACTCCCTACAGCGAGTTCATGAAGGACTGGGAGGAGAGGGTGTGGTGACCACGAGTCCAGAGAGCTGCCCGGCTTGTGTCATCCCGCTCCAGGTGGTCTCTGCTGGAAGCAGTGGCTTCTTCCATTGCAGGGGGTGTCTTTGACAGTGAGATTAAAGCTGTTCTCTTTTGGGTTCTTCTGTTTTTCATGAAATAAGCAGATTCATTAAGGAAGTGGGTGGGGTGAGTGGCTGGGGCGCTGGACGTTTGAGGGGAGAGGAAAGGTGAGACAGTCATTTTGAGGAGGGAGGAGCCGTGGTCTGGGAGCATCAAATGGAGGAAGGAGAAACTCTCCCCAGGGAGTCGGGTGTGAGAGAACAGAGACCCCCGGGGAGAGGGCCTGGGGGAAGCTGCTGTCGGGGATTGCACGTTTCAGACCAAGAGGATGAAGGGAGCCTTCAGAGAGGGCGGGTGCGTGGGTCGGAGTGCGGGAGGCACAGAACTCGGAGGCGGTGAGAGTCCGAGTGAAGATGGACAGCTGCTTGTGCCTGAAGTCCGTGGGGTGTTTGCTGCAGTATGGGATACCTGCAGAAGGCACCGATCCCAGGCGTGCAGTACTGACTGTCGCCCAGCAAAGACCCCCAGTAAATACCTAGCCGCACCAGGAGCACATTGCCAGGACTCCAGGCCCTCCCTCCCTCCCTCCGGGGCAGCTGCTGCCCCAGTTGGCATCGCGCATCGGACACCCGCTCTCGAACGTGGTATAAGTGGAATTGCACCCTAAGTCCTCCGCAGTGTTCAGCTTTCTGTAAGTAACCTGTGGTGTTAGGTGGTGGTCATTTGATTATTTTCATTGCTGCGTGGTGTTCCGTTGTATGAATATGCCACAGTTTATGCATCTTTTCTACTGTTGACGGACATTCGAGTTGATTCTTTTGTGAACGTTCTCGTAAGTGGTTCAGTGATGCACATGTGTAATTCTGGTGGCTGTGTGTCTGGAGTGGAGTTTCTGGGTCACCAGATATGCATGTTTCGCCTTAGTGGATATTGCCCGATGGTTTTCAGAGTTGCTGTACCCATGTGCTCCAGGAGCGGTCTGCGAGAGCTGCGAGAGACTGACCTTTAAAGGTCAGTCTCATTTCAGCCGGTGTATGAGAGTGTGACATTGCAGGGTGGCTTGTACTCGCCCTTCCCTGACGGCTGGGGAAGGTGGACACCAGTTCCTCTGCCCCGGAGGGAGGGTGTGCGGGCGGGCCTGGCGTCCTGGCAATGTGCTCCTGGTGTGGCTGGGTGTTTACTGGGGGTCCGATTTGCTGGTGCCTCCAGTAGGGCACTGGTTTTCCTTATAACCACCTCTTGGGCTGCTAGGCCACCTCAGTTCCTGGTGGCCAGGTGAAGACCATCGGGAAGGGGCAGTGGTCTTGTGAGGAGTACCTGGTCTGTGGTTCTGTGCCAGGAAGTGTGTTTAAATGACCACTCCAGAACTAGCCGAAGAGGGGAAGCACAACGGACCTGCGGGAAACTTGCATGTCGTGTCTGTCATGGATCCCTTTTGTGTTGACGGTGACAGTAATTTTAGGTGATGCGTTTTAAGGACTGTATCTTTTCTGGTAATAGACTGATTGTGGTATTTGGGTATTGACAGGGTGTTTTCAGGCTGGTAATGTTATCTTTATGCTTTTCAAGAGCTTCCTCCCGCTGCTTTCTGGACATTGGGCTCTGAGGCTCAGGAGAGGAAATGGGGGAACCCCTTGAAGGCTGCAGCAACCCTCCAGCAGAGGTGGTGGGTGCCGCGGGCGGAGGCTGGCGCAAGTGAAGATCCAGAGAAGTAGAGAAGTGAAATAGTCACATTTTTATTTTGTTTTGAAAAACTTAGTGAGTTTTCAAACACTATCAGGAAAAGTCGCAGGACGTGAGCCATGCAGCCAGCAGGCTTCCGAACGGCCATCCTGGCAGGGGAGACGGGTAGGAGACCTTGTCTCTGGGGACAAGAAGATCCGAGAGCTGATCTGATGCATTCATATCTTACTGACCAGTTAAAGGAAGTAGTTAGAAATGGTGTACGTAGAAAAGTAGAGTGATAATACGACAGGCGCCTCCGTCCTCAACCCCAGAACTCACCCTGGAGTTGTTTGTCAGTCCTCATGGTGTTTCTCTCCGGATGCAGTTTCTGGATCTCCTGAAGGCTGATGACCCCAGACAGTCTTGTCATTGCCCCCTGCACTGCCTTGGAAATCTTGATTTCAGGCACCCCCTTGGATTGCTGTCTCCTGTGCTTCCAGCGGGGTGGCCCTGCTCCCCACACGGGCTTCCTCCATGCCGTCGTCTCCCCTGGGGCCCAGACTCGGGGGTCCCTGCCCTGCCCAGGCTCCCCCTCCTGATCCTCTGAGCCTCTGCCTCCTCCCAGCCACTGGGCAGGCTGGAAATGCCATGGTGGGAACGGCACCTGATGGTCTTGTATTGCCCTTAGTGTTTCATTCACTAAAGCGTAAGCCGTGTGAAGACGGGCTTTGTGTTGTTTTGAGGCCGCCCACACAGTGCTTGGTTTAGAGCCACTCAGATGTAGGATCAGCTTAAAAAGATAAGCTGCTGGCCTCAGGTCTGAAGTGGGCATGGATACTGCGAGGCAGGTCTGCATTTCTCAAGACTCGTCACTCTTCTCTCTTCTGAGGGGACTTCCGCCGTAGGCTCCCCACATCACCCGTGTCCCCTCTCTTTCACTCCTAGCAGATGACCCTCCCTCATGCCTCATGGAAACAGCGCAGCCTGAGGGGCTGTGCTCTGCCCCCCACACCTGCCCTCTCCATTCTCACAGCAGCTCCCGGCTGTGCTCCGCGCCTCCCTCCCGGCCACCGGCGGCCGACTCTCCCTGGGGCATGTGGTTGTGACTTCTAGGCCATCTTTTACAGATCCCACTGACTCCACTTCCCCTTCCCCATCCACAGCTCCTAGTCTGCTTCCTCATGGCACCCACATGGCCTTTAAACCTGGGACCTCCTCATCACTTGCCCTTCCTCTCCTGCCACGTGAGGCTGCCCTGGTTCTGTCTCCCGTGCTGGGACTGCTCACTTTTCATTCTGTGATTTCGAACTGTAAGTGCCAACCTCCTGTGTGGCAACTGATGATTCCGCTTTTCACCGATACTGTCTTCAGCCCACGTGTGCCCCCGCTCCCCACAAATAAAGAGGTTGAAAGAAATCTATTGCAAGTTTTTGTTACATAGTAATTTGTTAACAGGTAAATATTGTGTATTGAACTATGCCTTTTCTTTTTCATACAAGTTTTCACTTTCCTAGAGCTAATGATTGCCTGATTTTCTCATATGCTTAGTTATCTGTGTCTTTAGTGCATTTGTTTGTTTGTTCTTTGTTTTTGTTTGTTTTGTTAGCAAACACTTCAACAGGTCTATCAAATACCAACACCTCAGATCAGCCCTCAGCTCTTCTTGTCCCCAGACCAGTCTCCTGCGCCTGGACGGCCACTCTGAGGCCTGCTGGCCGCCTGGCTCATGTCCTGAGATTGTCCTCACCATTTTTTGGAAGTCAGATCCCTGATCTTTCTCTTGGCTTTTTCTCTGATTTTGCCAAATTGGCTCTCGCAGCAGTTTCCTGAGAACATGTTTGTTTGTTTTCGCTCTTTGCGTATTCAAAAACATTTTTATTCCTCCTTCAGATTTGATCGAAAACTTGACAGGGTCTAGCATTTTGGGTTGAAAATTGTCTTCTCCCAGAAGTTTGAGGGTAGTTGCAAACCACTCATGTTTCCTGCAACCTGTGTGATGCCATCTGACTCCCTCTCCATGTGACCTGTTCATTTGCTCTGGAAATTTTTAGTTGCTCCTCTTTGTCCCTGGTATTGAGATGTGCACGGCCTGGGTCTGCTGTCAGCCATGCCGGGCTTCTGAGCCTGGGAACGGGGCCTTGGATGCTTCTCCCTTGCTTTCTCTGTTGTGTTTCTAGAACTCATCCGCTGGGAGGTGGGCCACCGAAACGGATCCTCTGGTTGTCTTATCCTTCATGTTGTCCATCTCTTTTCTTTCTGCTCTACCCTTTGGAGGAGATCTGAAGGTTTTTGTTATTACTGTTGCCCTTTGGATTTCACATGGCACTTTTTCCTCCCATTTCCTTCTGAAGCATATTCTTCCTTTCCTGGGGGCCCCGCTGGGTGTCCTGGTTGAGACCAGCCCAGGTGTTCTCCCCCACTCACCAGCAGGGGGTTGCCACCTCAGACGTGCAGGGTCCCACATCCAGCATCCCTCTCCTCTCCGTCAGGCGGGTTGATGATAGTCCTGCTTCCTGGGGCTCCTAGAAGGCCTGATGAGGTTAGTGCAGGGCTCGCATGTGGTTAGAATAGCACCTGGCTCCTAGTAAGCACTCAGCCAAGCACTGGAACTGCAGTGTCTGGTAGTAGTTAACAGCTCCCCAGAACATGAATTGGGCTTTCCCATCTCTCTTTGTTCAGATTCCATCCTTGTTTTTGTTTTTTGTTATCTTTTACTGAGATGGAATCTCACTCTGTTACCCAGGCTGGAGTGCAGTGGTTAGAGATGGGGCTTTGCACGGTTGGCCAGGCTGGTCTTGAACTCCTGACTTCAGGTGATCCACCCACCTCAGCCTCCCAGAGTGCTGGGATTACAGGCATGAGCCACTGTGTCCGGCTCCACCCATCTTTGTTTTGGTGACTTCTTGAGGCTCTGCAGGTCGTGGCTGTTGGTTCTATTTCTGAGTGGAGCGAGGCTGCTGTTGCTGTGGGCGTGAGCTTTTCAGCTGGCGGCTTCACTGTGGTTGGCCATGTCCTTGTGAAACCCCAATGTTCAAATACTGAGGCCCTTTCCCCTGGGCTGGAGTATTTCGGAGGGCACCCTGGGGACAGTGGCTGGAAGCCAGTGTCTGAGGAACAAGAAACTGGAGTAGCTGTGTGCTCCCACCTGTCAGGGTGAATGGGGGGCGACCTGGGGAAAGCACCTGTGGAAAGACTTTCTGCATCTCTCTGCCAGCCCCTTGCTGTCCCCACGTTTGTTGAAGCTGCTCACATAGATGCTTTTTCTGCTTTCTTCTGACACCTGGGCGGGGGTGGGAGGGTAAAGGAGATGAACACACACGCGTGGCCCACCGTGTTTGGCGGGGGGGGAGTCTGAGAGGACTCGGGGTGGCTGCCGACACCTTGCAGATTTGATGTGACCCAGATGTTGGGTGAGGATTGCACAGCCAGCTGGCAGCAGTGCCGCGGCAGGTGCATTGTGACATCGCAGTGGAGCCCATCTGGCTGAGAAGAGACCCGATGCCTCCCCGGGACTGCCAGGAGGTGCCAGGCTGTATTGTGGGCAGAAGCTACCCCTACCGCAGCAGGGAAATGGAGGCAGAATGCAGCCATGGTGAAGTTTATGGTAGTTTTAAAATACCTAACTCAACTTTGGGACACTGAGGCAAGTTGATCACTTGAGACTGAGGCGGGCCGATCACGTGAGGCCAGGAATTGGAGACAAGTCTGGTCAACATGGCAAAACCCCGTCTCTACTAAAAATAAAAAAATTAGCTGGGTGTGGTGGCGCACACGAGTAATCCTAGTGACTCAGGAGGCTGATACATGAGAATCACGTGTACCCTGGAGATGGAGGTTGCAATGAGCCAAGATCGAGCCACTGCACTGCCTGTCTCAAAAAAAAAATCAAAACGTAACTTGGTGCCTTTAATACCATATTTATGCTTTCAGCATCAGTCTGGTTATTAAAAACTATCTCTGTCAGGTTAATTTGATATTGATAATTTAAATGTTGGTTTTGTAATTTTGTGTATTTACTTTGGGTTTAGAGATTGAGCGCTGCAGTATTTCTTTTTTTTTTTTTTTTGAGATGGAGTCTTGCTCTGTCGCCCAGGCTGGAGTGCAGTGGCTGGATCTCAGCTCACTGCAACCTCTGCCTCCCGGGTTCACGCCATTCTCCCGCCTCAGCCTCCTGAGTAGCTGGGACCACAGGCGCCCGCCCCCTCGCCCGGCTAATTTTTTTTTTTTTTGTATTTTTAGTAGAGACGGGGTTTCGCCGTGTTAGCCAGGATGGTCTCGATCTCCTGACCTCGTGATCCGCCCGTCTCGGCCTCCCAAAGTGCTGGGATTACAGGCTTGAGCCACCGCGCCCGGCCGAGCTGCAGTATTTCTAACTTTAGGTTCACGCATGTTTGCGTAGCTTAATGAAATTTCTCAGCACCGACAGTTACAGGAGTTTCTCTTTTAAAAGACTCAGTCCAATTTAATTAAGTTTGAAAATCACTGACAGAGCTAGAATACCATTAATTATGTAATTTTATACACCCTCTGGGTATAAATGACATAGATGTAGACCTTTTTAATCCGATACATAGTATTTTAGTTTCATTTAAGCAAGTAGGTTATTTTCAGTAATTTAATAGTGACACTTCTGAGAAGCAACCTAATCCTTCTTCCAAAATCTGAAGGTTTTTAAAAAGAAAGAAATCCCAGGCCAGGGATCCCACGTGAAGCCCCGGTGAGCAGCGCCAGCCACAGGAGCTCGCTGTTAGATGTTGGTGGAAATCCTTCACTAACACCAGTGCCAGCCGCAGGAGCTCGCTGTTAGATGTTGGTGGAAATCCTTCACTAACACGATTAAAACGCCTTTGCAGACCTTTCAGACTTGCATTCTAGTAGAGCCGCTTTTAGGGGGAGCTCTTCGAGTTACTTCAACTTTAGGGCCCATATATTAGTAAGTAGGTTGTTTACAATAGCCATTTAGTGGTTTTTTACTTCCTACTTTAAAGATACCATGAGCCCTGGGTGAGCCCTTGAGTTGGTGCCCAGCAGTGGGGTGAGCTTGTAGTGTTCTAGCTGTTCCTGAGACTCCCCCACACTGCAGGGTAAGGTAAGGTGCAGGCCCCTCGGGAGACCACACCAGGCCTTATCCTCGTCAGTCCACACACGACATAGCAGCACTGCAGAGAAGCCAGCTTCCTCCAGAGTCCATCATGGAACTGCTCCCTGAAAATATAAAATCTTTGTGCAAGTGACAGACCTGGGATTTTTTTTTTTTTTTTTTTTTAATGTCTGTCATAAATCCAGGCACTCCCCTCCCAACCCGAAGGGTTAGCCTTAGGACACCTGAGGACTTCTGCACTGCTTAGTGGTGGTGGTTCTTCTGCGCCAGGGTCTTGGCCTCTGTTGAGCTGGTGTCTGGGGTCTTTGTGGTGGTGTCAGAGATCTCAAGGCCTCCCTGACAGTTGTCTCACTTGGTAATGATGTCATCATTATCAATGGTGGTAACTGTATCCAGACAGTGACATGGAACCTCTACTGTCTAGAATATTACATTGTCCAGAAGCCAACAAAGCATAGAATGTTACAACATTTTTATTACTATTGTATGAGAATCAGATTTATTGTAAAAGTTAACATTAGGTATGCATTATAAAGTTAGGCAACATTCTTCAGGACCCATTTTTTTCCATTTTGTTCTTTTAAAAATGAATTTTCTAAATTTCTACCCTTTATCCTTGTATCAAGACAACGCAGTCTGGATAAATCCTGGTGCACCGGGGGCCCAGGCGTGGAGGTGGAGTAAAACTCACCCATTCACCTGTGCCGGCAGGTTCTCTGCACCAGAACCAAGGAGTGGCCGCTTGGCAATTACAAGTTTGCCATGACAATTTTGCTTTATTCTGGGAGAACATTGTGTATGTTTATCTTTCTTTTGATCCTTTTTATTAGTTTTTTGGTATCATGACTCCTCCCCAAAACTGCATCTGGTAAATCGCTTCTGTATTTTGTTGACAGCGGACATCATTTCCACCGTTGAGTTTAATTACTCTGGAGATCTTCTTGCAACAGGAGACAAGGGCGGCAGAGTTGTTATTTTTCAGCGTGAACAAGAGGTCAGTAATTTTCAGTCCACAAACCAAATGCAATTATTCAGCCTTTCGCATATAACTTAGAAGAGAGGAAGCAAAATTATTTTCTCATTGTCTCATTTCATTAAGATTCAGTTCCATCACATTAGCCATACAGTCTCCTTTCAGAAATTCTCTAAGTTCTGGCTTCAGCTGCTGAGCCCCGGTGAAGTCTCCAAGGCCTTTGTCTTCACAGTAGGGAGGAGATTCCGCTGGGGACCCCATGAAGGATGCAGGGTGGTGGTGAGGGGCATTTATGTGCTTTCATTCCATAAGAACTCAGGCGGCTGTCTCTGAAAATCCCGTTATTCGCCTGTGCGGGTTCTGGCCCAGCCCCGCCGTCCTGCCCTGCCTTGAGGGAGAAGAGCGTTCTGTAGGGCAGTGCTGTGAGCAGCTTTCTCAGCACTTCCTGCAGAGAAGTCTGGCAGGGGTGTGAATTCTCTCTTCCCTTCAAGGAGAGGTGAGCAGCACTCACGCCTCCATGCGCCCTTGAAGGCTTCACCTGTCCAGAGGGAAGGGAACCTTTAGAGTGTGGGCCTTGGAGGAGCCCACAGCTCATAAACAAACACTGGCTTCCAGATCACGGCACTTCCTTTTCACTGATGCCTTGCCAGCCCCCTCCCTCTTCTTTCTGGAGCCTCGTCAGAGGTCCTAATGAGCAGTGATAAAGGAAGCGAGATCATGATTTGGTAGGCAAGGATGCCGGGCAAGAACCTTGGCTCGGTGCAGCCATGCCTGGAGTCCGAAATATTTGTCCTGCCTTTTCCTTAACAGAGTGTAAATACTGTCTCTTGAATTTCCTAACAGATGAAAGGGACAGTTTATCATCTCCAAAGTCTGGTCTCTAAATTTGCATGGTGAACTTTGGCTTAGAGGCTGGTGGGCCCTGCTTCCCCACTCTGCAGATCTGTACACAGGAAGCGCTGGCCCTGCCCCCAGGAAGGGGAGCCTGGAGGATGACTGTCCCTGGGCCACATGGGAAAATTGACAGGTGCTAACCAATTTCATTATCAAAACATATCTGTTGCAGCTTTAATTTTGATTATGTCCAGGTAGTTAAAGATTTTTATAATTCCTGTTTTCTCTGATTTGGGATGGTAAGAAATCCTTTTGTGAATAGTAAGTAATATTATCAGTCTTTCTAAATCTTCACAGTTTGATATATTTATAATTTTGTATTTTTATCTCAGAAGTAGAATATCACACAATGCTACTTAAGAGCCATATACCTTGGCCAGGTGCAGTGGCTCACGCCTGTAATTCCAGCACTTTAGAAGGCCGAGGTGGGCCGATCACCTGAGGTCGGGAGTTCGAGACTAGCCTGACCAACATGGAGAAACCCTGTCTCTATGAAAAATACAAAATTAGCCAGGCGTGGTGGTGAATACCTGTAATCCCAGCTACTCGGGAGGCTGAGGCAGGAAAATCACTTGAACCTGGGAGGCGGAGGTTGCAGTGAGTCAAGATCGCACCATTGCACTCCAGCCTGGGCAACAAGAGCGAGACTTCATCTCAAAAAAAAAAAAAAAAAGAACCATACACCTTACCTTTTTCAACAGAAGTAAAAGTGGGTTGTGGTGTTTAAATAATACTTTTAAAGCGGGAGGAGTTTTTGTTTTTTTGAGATGGAGTCTTGCTCTGTCGCCCAAACTGGAGTGCAATGGCATGATCTCGGCTCACTGCAACCTCCGTCTCCCGGGTTTAAGTGGTTCTCCCTGCCTCAGCCTTCCGAGTAGCTGGGATTATAGGCACGCACCACCACGCCCGGCTAATTTTTGCATTTTTAGTAGAGATGGGGTTTCACCGTGTTGGCCAGGTTGGTCTCGAACTCCTGACCTCAGGTGATCCACCCACCTCGGCCTCCCAAAGTACTGGGGTTGCAGGCATGGACCACCACGCCTGACCAGCAGGAGGACTTTTTAACAAATTGCTGAGACATGGTTATCTTACTGCAAAACTTCACTTTAGCTTCTTTCAAAAGTCTGTCCTTGTAGCGACAGCCTTAGGGAAAATACCTCATCCCTGCCTAACAGCTTTTAGGATAGAAAATGGAATTTCTCTTGTTTTTGTGAATCATTGCTTAACCCCAAAAATAATAGTCTCAAATATAAAACAGACCATGATAAAAGTCAAGCATCTCGTTCTAAAATATGTTGGGTATTACAGAGTTTTAAGTGCTTATTTAAGATGTATTAAGTTGTTATGTGAGTGACAGATTTACACAGGAGCAAGTCCCTACTAAAGTTCTTTAATAAACCCAGTCAACTGCAACTTGGTAAACCCCAGGCAGTTGTTTTTCTTTTCCTTCATATATTGGTTAACATCTGAAAGACCTTCATGTTCCATCTGTTTTTAGAATATTTCGCTGGTTGCCATGTGTGACCCTGACTGTGGTCCTGTGTTTCTGTGTGGGTGAGGGTGGCAGTGCACATTTTCATCCGTGGTCAGAGAGACCGCGGATGGTGTTGCAGCCGCCAAGAGGATGAAGCTGCTGCCCATTAAGCGACCCCAGCTCCCAGTTAGAAGCTGCAGCAAGGTTCAGAGGTGTCCGCCTGCGCATCTTAGAATCAAAGGAGCATGGGGGATTCAGAAGGCTAATGAGTGCCCCAGCAGATGGTGGAAGGGTGCAGGGCCTGAGGTTCAGGAGTCAGGCCCGTAGAAGCTTGTCAGGAAGCTCTGGCTGTGCAGAAGATGAGGTAGGGAGCATAGTCAGCACCTTGAGTTTCAAGCTTTTCTTATTTTTCTGTGCAGATTAAGTCTTACGGGAAAGCCCAGCTGGTAAAACTAAGGCACACAGAATTTATGGATGTGGCTGTGCAACTCCCTGCCCTCCAGGCTCAGCTCTAGTCCCCAGGAATCAGGTTAAATCAGAAATCAGCATGTCCAAAAAGAGAAGGTGCTTGCTTCCTCCTCCTCCTCTTCCTGTATGTTACTCCCTTACTCTTCTGTCTCTGTCCCCGCCGAGGCTTCCTTTAGAGTTCCTTTCCCTAGCGGAACGGCTCTCCATGAGATCTCGGAGTGTTGGAGGAGGCTGAGGGGTTGCTTGGGTTTTGGGTGTCTGGGATGGGAGTTGGAACCGGTTCATGGCAGAGAGACAAGCCTGCAGCCCAGGGACCATTCTTGTTCTGGCTCCTGGGAGAAAGGGTGGCGCAGGCAGCACTTTGACTTGGACATTTTATTTTTTTGCTTATATTCTGCTGTTTTTTCTTGATAGATGAATGTCTTGGGAATAGGACTAATTTAATTATACAGATTTTTCTTTTTAAATAATTCGGTTCCATTTTTCTCCCTTGCGATAGAACCGTCTGTTGAGGGGCTGTGCTTTTTTGTAGAGGGGTAGGAGAGGGTCAGAGGAGAGCAGTTTCAACATCTGCCCTGTGCCGCACACGCGGGGCAGTCGGCGGCGAGGCGCTCAGCTCCTGCCCATGGCGGCTGCAGTGGAGGAGTGCCCTGCACGTCGGACTCGGTGCAGCGGAGAGCTGTGGGTAGCTCCTTGGGATGTCTTCTCCTGATACTTGATCAGATTGGAAATATAAAGGAACATCTGTCTAGACCTAAAAGTTCGTTTAGTTCTGTTTCTTTAGCACATGTACTAAAATGTTAAACACCTAAGATATTCGATATTGGTTATAGAGCAAGAATGAAAATACTGGCGTCCTTGATTTTGAATTAGGAAATATTTAATACTTAATAGAAAATTTCATTTAAGGTATGCAGAAGATTCAGAGGTTAATATAGATGTACCTGCAAACCCACTACCCAGAGATTATCCCTTCATCAAAGGAAAGAGAGTGCTCGGGATACCGATGACGCTCCTGTTGTCCCCTCCCCGTTTCATCCTGCTACTTTCCTCCCTGTCTTTTTCCTTCTCCCTCTCTCTACCTTCCCGGAGTTGCTCATGATTTCGAAGATGGTATATATCTTCCCAAGCATGTTTCTCTACTTCTGTAACAGAATTGTTCTGTACATTTGTAAGCAGCGCCTCACTCCGGGCGCCTGTGCGGCCTGCTTCACTTGGGCAGCACTGTGCCGTTGTCTGTGCTGGCTCATTTATCTCAGCCTGCATGGCTCTGTGGCTTACTGGTGCCCTTCTCCTCTGGTTGGCATGCGTGTGGCGTCTGGTTCACTACCGCTGTGTTGGAGCCGCCGCATCGCTGCGTCACGCTCCTCGGGCCCGTGCCGGCTCTCCTGTGGAGCAGACTCTGCAGACGCTCCCTCTCCAGGGCCAGATTGCAAACATTTTTGCCTCTGTAGCTCATGCGGCCTTTTCACAACCACTCACCTCTACCGAGATGGTGCAGAAGCAGCCAGACACAGTATGTGCACACGTGGGCCTGACTGTTCCACTAACACTTGCCTGAAATCGGCAGGCTGCATTCGGCAGACCCTGCTCCAGACGCATACCTAGAAGTGGAATGGAAGAGTTGGAAATCAAGTTCTTTCTTTTTTGTTTTTTCCCCCAAAACATTGATTCTGAGTTTCATCTGTTAGAGATTTTTTTTGAGCCAGGATTTTTTAGCTTTAAAAAATATATATGGTCATTTGATATTCAAATTTATAGTACAGAAATTTTCTCTGCACTGTGCTTTGTTCATTAAAACAGCTCTCATGTTTCTTTGCAGAACAAAAGCCGCCCTCATTCTAGGGGAGAATATAATGTTTACAGCACTTTTCAAAGTCATGAACCAGAGTTTGACTATTTGAAAAGTCTAGAAATTGAGGAAAAAATTAATAAAATTAGGTGGTTACCACAACAGAATGCTGCTCATTTTCTACTCTCTACAAATGGTAAGAATTGTTTTCTAAGTGGCTGATTTAGTGTTTTATTTTTAATTTTCTGTGTGTGTAGATTCCTTTTTATTTTAGAAGTTATTCCTGCTTTAAATTTTGGGGGGAGGGTAAGTTATCTAAGGTAGCAAGTGATAGGTTGAAAATTCAAAGTATGCAACAAAAACCACACATGCACGTTATTAGGATGTTACTCTGCACGTCTCCACATCTTTGTTTATTGTGCAAAACACCTCCAATTGGAAATATTCGTGTTCAAAGACCCCATAGCTTATAAACCGACATAGGGCCACACCGCTTTCTAATATAATACTCAGACAGTAGTGATGCATGTTACAGTTTTTCTTTTCATATGGAGAATGAGGTTTTTATTTTCAGATAAAACTATAAAATTATGGAAAATAAGTGAACGGGATAAAAGAGCAGAAGGTTATAACCTGAAGGACGAAGATGGAAGACTTCGAGATCCATTTAGAATCACTGCACTACGGGTATACGTTGCCTTTTCTTTATCCACTGCCATTCAGACGTTAAGAATAAACGTTTATGTCTGCCGTTTGGAGAGTCCTGCTCGGTGGAGTACTGTGAGGTCCGCCTCCTGAGTCATGAAAGTCATTTGCGCTCATGAGTGTGTGTTTAGAGCAAGGTCTTTCTCCTGTTTTCACAAAGGCAAAAAGTCACATGTGGTCCTTAGACAATACTGCAATACTAAGGGGAAAACTCACATCCAATTGTACAGCAGAAATCTTGCTGGACATACCAGCCACCCTTCTCTCTGAAGGTTCGGAACAGCACCTGGCAGGTTGAAGTTCAGATGGAATTCCGAACACTTCGCCGGTGAAACAGCACAGGCTGCAGATTGAAAGATAAGCTGTGGGCCACCAAGATGCATTCAGGATGTTCTCATGGCATTTCTTTGGAGTTGGCTTAGGCAGATGCTGACAGTTCAGAACTCTTCACCTGTCCGTCCATGAGCATCATTACTTTTTTAATTGTTAAGTTATTTGCTCCATTGTTGGCACCCCCTACCGCCCCCACCTCATGCAGTATGAAATGACCATATTTCGTCAATTCCAATGCCTAGATTTTTTCACATTTTAACATCTGTGAAATCGGGTAAAACTTAAAACCTCAATGTCTTACAATTGGCCTGGTGCTATGAACAACTAATGTGTGTCTTAAATTAGATGGAACATGGTGAAGGGTGGCCAGCAAACTGGACTCAAGCCCAGGTGTGTCTTGGTGAGAAACCAGCACCTGTGCAGAGGTGTGTCCCCTGGAAGGAAACCGTGCCTGGTCCCAAGGGTGTGCCATTATTAGATTTGAAAACGGTTGGTTGGTTGGTTGGTTAATTGGTTGGGTGGTTTGGTTGCAGGGGGTGGGTGTGGCTGGTTGAGTTGGTTGGGTTGGTGGCTGGTTTTTAATGAGATTTCAGCCCGTTACGCTATTGTTTATCAAGTGAAGACCGAGTGAGTGAGCCCATTCCACATTAGCCTTTGAAGTGCTACAGAGAAGGACGCTGTAGTGCAGAAGCCTTTCCCTAACACACGTGCCCCTGGGAGTGACGCTGGGTCTGTTCTGATGCCATTTCTCCAGCTTTGCCTTGCGGGGTGGGTGCACCTGGGATCGTGCATTCCCCAATGTCCCAGGAGGAGTGTCCTCAGACTTCTCACATCGATGTTATTACCCTGTTTCCTATGAGCTCATCAAAGTGAGAAAGGCTGTGGCATATGCTGAAAATGTAGTTTATAGGATCCTAATGTGAGCCAAGATGTTTCAGTCCAAAATGGTGGTGGTGTCTGATACACAGTGCCGCTGCCTTTGCATCCATGAATTAGTGTATATCACTTTTAGTGACAGTAACACGAGTTGTGCAGTTCCTTCATCATGAAACTGCTGACCCTAAAGTAGAAGTGTGATGGGACCCCCGAGGGTGGGCACTTGACCCCCTCCAGTCTCGTCCGTCTCTTCTGCAGCCAACACCACCTCCCACCCAGGCACCTGTGCACACCCCACCCTCAGAAACCCCTGTTCCTCCCGGTCAGACCCTGCCACAACCCATGAGCTCCCATGCTCATTTTGGGAAAACAGTAGGCCTTTACTAGGCCCAGTCTTGGTTTTATTCAAGGCTGCTTTTGTGGGTTTAGCCTAAATAAAACGGGTATAATTGGTGGCCCTACTGAAGGCGTGTGAGAAGTGTAGTTATTTCATTAGTCAGTGCATGGGGAAGAGACCACAGACAGGTAATTCTGTACAATGACTTAGGTCAGTATTTGAGATTGTACCTCTCTAACAGTTCAGAATGGACTATTTATGTATCTGAGCCTAACTGGGTAAGAGTCAGAAATGTTGCTATTTTTAAATTGTTGCTCTTAAATTATTTTAGTGCCAGAAAAGGGATATAATTAAAAGAAGAAATCTTGGCCAGGCACGGTGGCTGATACCTGTAATCCCAGCACTTTGGGAGACTGAGATGGGAGGATCACTTGAGCCCAGGAGTTCAAGACCAGCCTGGGCAACATAGCCATACCCCATCTCTAAAAATGAAAACAAATTATTTTATATGTAAATTAAAATTTTTTTAAATAAAAGAAGGAATCTTTG
Source organism: Piliocolobus tephrosceles (assembly GCF_002776525.5). Classification (NCBI taxonomy): domain Eukaryota; kingdom Metazoa; phylum Chordata; class Mammalia; order Primates; family Cercopithecidae; genus Piliocolobus; species Piliocolobus tephrosceles. Next base: position 323,350 of record NC_045442.1, read on the forward strand.
TAAGTATTGCAGCTATCACGTGTTTTGATTAATGGGAGATTCATTAGAGGATTGTGGCAGGTGTGTGTTTTTTAAGCCTGAACTTTGTTGAACTGACTCTTCTTGATCTAGAGAATCCAAGGCTGTGGTCAGCACTAACTGGGTTAAAATGAGGGAAGTCTCACTACACACACTTTTCCACGTTTGTTTTTTACAGAATTTGGCCAGATAGGACTCAGTTGAGAGATTTTTTTTCCCTAAGCTTTCAAGGCCCTCCCTTTTGGTTTCTAATTACAAGAATAACAAAAAATACTCTCATTAATTTTTTGTTTTGATTTTAAAGCTTACGTTTTTCTTCCAGCTGGGTGTTAGGGAGATGCAGACCTTTGTCCTTTTTTCATGTGTGATGCTAGTCCTCACACCTGAGCTCTCACCTCTGACCTCAGGCGGCCTCCGGCCAGCACCCTTCTCCTCTCCGCCCTTTCCCTTTCAGTGTGAATTGGGCTTCCCTAGAAGCCTCCCTGACCACAGCGCTCGACAGAGATGGGTGCAGGAGGTACCTTTTACTTTCTGTTTTAACCTCAGATGAAGTGGTAATGAATAATACATACCTCCAAATAATATGTCTGCCCTATAAGTGACCAGCTCCATGAATGTTTGTAGACTGGACATGCCCATGTAGTCAGCCCCAGATCAAGAAATGGAACATCCTGAGCTCCCCAGCACCCTCCTGTGCACCCTGCCAGTCCCTGGAGCCGGTGGAGGCTTGTGGGGTTTGCACCAAGAAGCATAGTCCTGGTGCAGTGAGAGGAGGTTTGTGCATGTAGCTGCAAGGAGAGGACAAAGGGAGGGGCCCGGCTGAGCCACCCAGGAAGACTTTGCTGTCCAGCGTCTCAGTGTGGCCACCAGAGGACGCATGGGAGAGGGAGCCGCAGGCCTCGGTGCCTGGGCAGCTTGTTACCGTGCCAGCTGATCTTCTTTTCTTCAGCAGGAGTATGTCAACCTCGGTAATGGAAGCAAAGGGGAAGACTTGGAATAGACAGTATTCCATTTTGTAGCGTATTTTCATAACTCTGCTAATTGGTTATTTGGGGGTATTGCCTGAACAGAATTATTAGCCGTGTATATAAACTTGTCCTGTGTCGTTATCTACTGTAAGTGTTCTAATTATATGCTGCTGTGATCTTTGTTTTGAATTCCTATTTCCTTCCATTTTTAGGTCCCAATATTGAAGCCCATGGATCTTATGGTAGAAGCGAGTCCACGGCGAATTTTTGCAAATGCTCACACATATCATATAAATTCCATTTCAGTAAATAGTGATCATGAAACGTATCTTTCTGCAGATGACCTGAGAATTAATTTGTGGCACTTAGAAATCACAGATAGAAGCTTTAGTATCCTTCCTCAGAGGGACACTGGCGTTTTCCTGAGGTGCTCTTTAGATAGTGATGTATCTTGTTCCTTTATACACCTGTATCTCAGAGTCTGGTCTTGTAAATACCGTCGCTGCACAGCAGCCTGTGATATAAGTTCTCTGTGATTTGAAATGTTTGTCCCTAAAGATACAAATTTCTTTCTACCTTTGGGAAAAAGTTATGTGTAATGGGAATTACCTGAAGTACACTGCTTGCCTGTTTTAGTCAGAGACAGTTTTAAATAGGCTGCATTTGAAAAACCAACTT
>NC_045442.1:325113-325376 GCF_002776525.5 Piliocolobus tephrosceles
CGCAGGCCGGCGCGGCACAGGCCCAGAGTCGCGCTCTGCCGTGGTGGAGGCCACCGCAGGCGCAGAGTCGCTCGCCGGCGCAGCGCAGGCCGGCGCAGGCGCAGAGTCGCAGGCCGGGGCGACGCAGGCGTAGAGTCGCTAGCCAGGGCGGCGCAGGCGCAGAGTCGCGCGCCACGCGGCGCAGGCCAGCGCAGGCGCAGAGTCGCAGGCCCAGAGTCGCGCGCAGGCCGGCGCAGGCGCAGTGTCGTTGGCCAGGGCGGCGC
>NC_045442.1:325476-424479 GCF_002776525.5 Piliocolobus tephrosceles
GTAGAGTCGCGCGCCCGCTTCCCGCGCCAGCGCGGCGCGGGCTAGTGCAGGCGCCAGGTCGCAGGCCGGCGCGGCGCGGGCTAGTGCAGGCGCCAGGTCGCAGGCCGGCGCAGCGCAGGCCGGCACACGTGGAGAGTCGCTGGCCAGGGCGTCGCAGGCGCAGAGTGGCAGGCCGGCGCGGCGCAGACCGGCGCAGGCGCAGATTCTGAGGCTGGCGCTGCGCAGGCGCAGAGTCGCGCGTTGGCGCCGCGCGGGCCGGCCTGGCGCAGGCGCAGAGTCGCCCGTCGGCGCTGCGCGGTGCGGCGCAGGCGCAGAGTCGCAGGCCAGGGCGACGCAGGCGGAGTCGCGCGTCGGTTGCGCGCTGCGGGCGCAGGCGCAGAGTCGCAGGCCCGTTGGGGAGGGGGTCGTGGGGCAGGCGCAGAGATGCACGCCGCGTGGGCCTGAGGGGACGTGGTGCAGGCGCAAAGACGCACGCCGCCGTGCGAGTGGCTCAGACACAGGTGGAGCATTAGTAATCTGAAAAGCAGGGCTCGGGTGCCCCCTGCTTGCAGCCGCGCACTACAGGGCCCTCTTGCTCACGGTGGTGTGCCAGTGCGCCCCCTTCTGGCGACTAGAGCAAGTGCAGGGCCCTCTTTCTTACAGTGGTGGCCAGAGCACCCTGCTGGCGCGGGGCACTGCAGGGCCCTCTTGCTCGCAGTATAGTGACGGCATGCCGCCTGCTGGCACTTGGGGACATTGCCGGGCTCTCTGGGTCACAGTGTAGTAGCAGCACTCCCGATGCTGGCAGCTGGGGACACTGCCTGGCCCTCTTGTTCCAAGTCAAGTGGCGGCTGGCTCCCCAGCTGGCAGCTGGGGACACTGCCGGGCCCACTTGCTTGCCTTGTAATGGGGGCACGCTCCCTTCTGTCCACTGAGGGCACTACTGGATCCTTTTGTTCACAGTGGAGTGGCAGCACGCACCCTGTTGCCAACCAGGACACTGCAGGGTCCTCTTGCTCATGGTGTGGTACCCATGCGCCACCTGCTGGCAGCTAAGGACACTGCAGGATCCTCTTGCTCACAGTGTAGTCGTCGTACGCCCCCTGCTGGCAGCTGGGGACACTGCCAGGCCCTCTTGCTGGCAGTGTCGTGGCAGCACAGCTCCTGCAGGCAGATGGGGACTATGCAGGGCCCTCCTGCTCCAGGTGTGACGGCTGGCGCCCCCTACTGCCCGCCTCCTGCACCACTTAAAGTCAGAACGCCAGTTATTAAGTGCCATCAGTTCTGGAAATTCAAACTGAAACGGAGCTGTTACTGGGGAGAGCTGATGTCCCAGTTCTTTTCTAACTTGGAAGAAAGAGTTTCACCAAGAGGCAGTACAAAGAGTACAAGAGGCAGTACAAAGTACACTGTGAAGAACTTATTGTACAAAAATAGGGAGGCTGATCGTGCAGGAAAGCAGCCTAAGAGTCCTGTACAGGGAATTTTATTTTGGACTTCTTCACAGTCCTGCCTCTGTCTCAGGTCTGCCCCTGTTTTCTTTGCTTTTCCTGCTACTGCCTTAGGTCCCCACTTAGGCTTATGGGACCTCCTCACTGTTGGTTGAGGCACATGTGTGGTGATCGATATGAATCCACTCTGGCTCCAGGCTCCTTCCCACCATCCCAGGCAGGCTGACAGCGGTCACATTTGTACCTACTGCACCTACCTCTTTTCAATGTCCTTCTCTGCCCTAATCTGTACTTATAGTGCCAGGTTTCTTTTAAGAATGTCCCCTTTGTCTTTATCAGCATGCAGCTGGCAATATTGTGACATTTTTACTGCAGAGTGAATCATGACTGGGGCATCCTAAGAGGAGTTCTAGGGTGTTTCTTTCTGCATAGGTACCTCTTCTCCCTCCAACCCACAATTGACAAGTACCCATCCACTCCAGCATTACAGATGCTACTAATATGTGAACTTTTGGTAGTCCCTCCAGGTGAGCCTTCCCAGACTTCCCCTTTTCCAGGAGCTCAACCTCCTGTTCATGTCTAACTGTCTATCTAGTCTAACAGAGCCCACTAGCCTGTGTCTTTCCCAAAAATAGTGAGGGAACAATGAATTGGAAAGCATAGCAAATGATATGCATGTAGATGAAAACTTTACAACTTACACAAATAATCACTCAAAATTATCCTTACACTAAAAATACAAAACTATACAATTTCTAGAAGAAACTAGAGAAGAAAAACTACGTGCCTTTGAGTTTGGTCACAAATTTTAACAAATGACACAAAAGGTTGATATACACAGAAGAAATGACAATGTGGATTTCTTAATGTTTAAAGTTTATACTCTGGAAAATACCTTGTGAAGGAAACAAAAAGACAAGCCACATATTGAAAGAAAATATTTGCAAAATACAGATCTGAGAAAGAATTTGTATTCAAAATATATACAAAACTCTTAAAACTGAACAATAAGTTAAACAGCCCGATGAAAAATGCACACAGATCTGAACAGACACCTCACCAAAGATAATCTACAGATGGCAAGTAAACATACAAAAAGATGCTCAACATAGTAGATAACTGAAAACCGCAATGAGATAGCACAGCTGGTCTATATCTGTTAGAACTGCTGAACTTTTTTTTTTTTTTTTTGAGATGGAGTCTCGCTCTGTCGCCCAGACTGGCGTGCAGTGGCCAGATCTCAGCTCACTGCAAGCTCCGCCTCCCGGGTTCACGCCATTCTTCTGCCTCATCCTCCTGAGTAGCTGGGACTACAGGCACCGGCCACCTCGCCCAGCTAGTTTTTGGTATTTTTTAATAGAGACGGGGTTTCACCATGTTAGCCAGGATGGTCTCGATCTCCTGACCTCGTGATCTGCCCATCTCGGCCTCCCAAAATGCTGGGATTACAGGCTTGAGCCACCGCGCCCGGCCTAAACTCTTCAAAAAATGACAAATTGCTGGAGGAAAAACAAGAACTCTTTTCACTGCTGGTGGAACACAGTGTATAAGACCTAAATATGCCACTCCAAAATATAATGGTAGGAAACCAGAATATGCCACCCAAAAGTATGTCCCTTTGGCTTAAGAAATATTCCAAGCTGATTATTTTGAAAAAAATACTAACCAAGGAAGTTCTGAAAACAGAGTAGAAGCTACCCTTGTGTAAGGAAAATTTACATCTATAAAGGAAATCCCTATTTAAAAGCTACCCCTCTCTCTCAGCACCAAGAAGAGAAGGATAACTAAATCACTGAAGAGTCTTATCAATGGAGAATGCATGGACTTAAGTCTGTATAACAAACCTTACCCTTGTCTACTGTGCTTTTGGTGGTTACCTCCCCACTATTGCACCTCAAATCTTCTTTAAGTTGAAGATAGTATTTATGCTTGAATCAAAAGCCACCTGTTGGATATTTATTCATTTTTCCCTGAGTATCTTCCATGTATCCATAAGGTATACATGTTTTTAAACCTTCCTGTTTTTCTCATTTTAATCTGTCATTTGTTACAGAGGGTCCCATCTAAGAGTTCTGAAAACATAGAAAATTATTTTTCCTCCCCTATTACAAGTTGGGCAGTGTTTTCCAAAGCTAAACAAGTCTCACCTTACAATCCAAAAATCACATTCCTAAGTATTTTGACAACTACTTTGATGTTATTTCTAAATAAAAGCTACCATGCAATTATTTACAGAAGCTCTATTCATAATGACCAAAGGAAAACAAGAATACTAAAAGTCTTATAGTAGATGATTGTGTGGGAATTCACTCAGACATCAAGAGTTCTTATAAAGATTATTTAAATGTAAGCATTTGAGATACTGAAGATAAAGGAAGAAATCTTACCAGAACTTACTTTATCCAATTAAAGCAGAGTGCCTAGAAAAAATACAGCTGCCATTAACTCCATCCAAGGAGTTTCTTGCAAATTCAGCTGCCATGAAGACAGTGTACTCTTTCCCATTAGCATTGATAAATGAAAGTGAAATCCTAAGCTCCCAGCTGACTGAACAGACCAACTCTTGGCTGAGGGAATCCCAGAGTAACTTTCAAAACTGAGTTCTCAGCTTGGCCAGGATGGGATGATGCGGGTCAGATACACCTCGTTATACCCCCTCGTTTGCTAACCATGATGATGCTTTCTTCCCTAAGGATTAAACAGAAACCAGCCCTTTCAAAGGCTCCACCACTGATATCAACCTCTCCTTTCTTGCCTGATAAGAGACCACCCATGACGGAGAGGTTCTGGCCTGCGTACAGAAGATGCACAGAGTGAGCTTTCATGTCCTCTGCTTCACCTTTTAATGTCAGAGGGCTGAAAACTCCACCCTGCTAACACTGCCATTTTTTGTACTTGGGACCCATGAAGAAGCAAGAAACTCAATTGCACAAGCATGCATTTCTCCTTTCATAAATATTTGTGACTCCTCCTAGAGTTTATTAAATATATGTATTTGCCAATTCCACTCAGCATAAATAACTATTTCCTTTACATCGCCCTTGAAGCATCTGTTTCTGGCTTCTGGCTGGAGGCTATGCTTACCAGCCTGTCAGAAGGACAATCCTGCAGGCTGCAACCCTTTATAGGAAATAAATCTCTCACTGGGTGTGGTGGCTCATGCCTGTAGTCCCAGCACTTTGGGAAGCCAAGGCGGGTGGATCACCTGAGGTCAGGTGTTTAAGACCAGCATGGCCAACATGATGAAACCCTGTCTCTACTAAAAATACAAAAAATTAGCCAGGCTTGGTGGTGGGCATCTGTAATCCCAGCTAATTGGGAGGCTGAGGCAGAAGAATCGCTTGAACCCAGAAGGTGGAGGTTGCAGTGAGCCGAGATCACACCATTGCACTCCAGCGTGGGCAACAACAGTGAAACTCCATCTCAAAAAAAAATAAACATAAAAATAAAGAAATGTCTCCTTTCCAAATTTATGAATGTCATCATTCTTCTGTTGACAGCATTAAAAGGTTCAAAAAGACCTTCCATACTCTCCCACAAAAGCCCTAGAAATTGTCATTTTGTTAATCATTTTGGATGCTGAAGAACTTGTAATCCAATGACTGGAAAAGTTGGTACCCCGTTTATGGCTGTCAACCTGCCAATTCTCAGGAGTTTGTATAAGCCTAAATCTGAAAGGATCTCATCCCATTAGGATTCTTGTCTCCTTTTCTGTTGCCTTTGCCCACTGGCTCTGCCAACAGGGGTCTTTCTTTCTCCTTGGCTATCTTTGGATATGGGGGCTCCATCTTCTGTACCACCTTAAGGAATGCCTTTTGCATGCATGGCTAAGTCTTTGAAAAGCCTACAGTTTCAGTAACATTTTGAGTGAGTACTCTGTGAAGCTGGGTTGGAATCTCAGGCTTCTTTGTCTGGAAGGTAACTCTTAGGCTACAAGTTTCTTATCCTAGCTTTGGTTTTGAGGCCTCTGTGTTCTCCTCTTGGGTTGGAAGTTATTCCTGGCTTTTTGTATCATGCTGTCTCTGTGATCTTGATCTTGCTCCTTTCATGGGAACTTCTCAGTTGACTAAATTCTCCCTTCTCAAACCTCTGCTATGTGTTCCACCAATATGGAGCTAATTCTGTCTACTTCCTTTCCTGTTTGCATGACTTTACTAAGAATAATAATTATTTAGAACTTTAATGGCTCCTTTAAGAAAATTTTTAGCTTCCAAACTGCCTCCTTTTAGACCTTTCCCTTCCCATTTGAGTCTCTCAACTCCCTATCATCACTGAAACTTTAGGCACCCTGCTCCATGTCTTGGAGGCTCTCAACATGCTCAAGAATCTGCAAAAGCAAACACCTGTGCCTGAAAAATAAAACAGAAAAAAAAATTATTTCTCAGCCTCCGTAAGATTGTATGTCAAAACAAAAGAAAATCTTACAAATCTCCAAAAGTATTAGCGAGAAAAAAGCTTGTTCCATTTTCCAGAAACACAGTTATAATACAAATAAAAAATGGGGCAAAGACAAAAACCAAGTCTTCTGTATAAACTAGTGAATTTTGTATTATTGTAATCACATTAGTCAGGGTTCTCCAGAAAGGCAGAATCAATGTGATATATAGAGATAGACAGATGAGAGAAGACTCATTAGGGGAATTGGTTCACATAATTATCGAGGCTGAGAAGTTCCACGATAGCCTGTCTCCAAGTTGGAGAACTAGGAACGTGCCAAGTTGGAGAACCAGGAAAGCATAGCATGGTTCAGTCCAGGTCCAAAGGACTCAGAATGAGGGAAGCCAATGGTGTAAATTCTCATTCTGAGGCCAAAGGCCTGAGACCCTGAAGTTCTGATGTCAAGGGCAGGAGAAGAAGGATGTTTCCATTTCAGAAGGAGATAATTCCCCTTTCCTCTTCCTTTTTGTTCTATCTGGGTTCTCAACCAATTGGATGGTGCCTGTATTCATCCATTTATACACTGCTATGAAGAAATACCAGAGTCTGAGCAATTTATAAAGAACAAACAGGTTTAATAGGCTGACAGTTCCACATGGCTGGAGGGGCCTCACAATCATGGTGGAAGGGGAAGCAAAGACATCCTTCTTCACATGGCAGCAACAAGGAGAAGTGCTGAGCCAAACGGGAAAAGCTCCTTATAAAAACATCAGATCATGAGAACTCACTCACTATCATGAGAATAGCATGGCGGTAACCACCACCATGATTCAATCACCTCCCACTGGGTCCCTCCCACGACATGTAGGAATTATAGGAACTACAATTCAAGATGAGATCTGAGTGGGGACACAGCCAAACCATAACTGTGCCCATCTACATTGGGTCAGGGTTATCTCAGTGTCTTCCGGAAACACCCTCACACATATGCCCAGAAATTGTGTTATACCAGCTATGTGTGTCTCTTAATCCAATCAAGTAGATATCTAAAATTAACCATCAGAATATTTATGCCTGATTCATGGCTGAAATTTCAGGATGAAAGCTATGAAATCTCTATTTGTGTTTGTATGTCTATTAATGTGTGTTATGTACATGTGATATTTTCTTAACTCAGGATAGCATTGCAAAATTCATTTATAAAATCCTTTAAAAGTGCTCTATTCTAACTTGGTTGGAAAAAAAATAAGCATTTATAAATAAATATTCACCAAACTCCTAGAAATATAGGAACTGATCAAACGTTTTTTAAGTTAACACGATTTGGATAAAACTTAGTTAAATAAGGTTAATATAATATTTTTGGTGTAATAAAACAAGTATGTCTTCAAAGATACCACTATTGAATATAAAACAAACATAAATTCCTATTCTGCTTGAGTTCTACTCAAATAAGCTAATATTATACTTACTAGAAATGTAAAATCTTAAAGCTTATAAATTTGATTCTAATTAAGTTGTCATTCTTTTGAAAAACATTATTTCTTTTTTATGGCAAAAAGATACACATATATTTACAGTTAGCCAGCTGGACTTGGTTTAGATGATCCCAATTTTGTTGCACCATCCAAAGCATCATAATCAGGAGCCAGTCGAACACATGCCTTCTTCTCTTTATCAGGTCGAATCAGGATGTTGACTGTGGCCACATCCATGTCCCAGAGCTTCTTCACAGCCTGTTTGATCTTGTGCTTGTTGGCTTTAACATCCACAATTAACACAAGCATGTTGTTTTCTTCTATCTTCTTCATGGCCGACTCAGTGGTCAGCGGAAACTTGATGATAGCATAGTGGTGAAGCTTGTTTCTCCTGGGGGTAATCTTCCGGGGATATTTGGCCTGCCTCGGGAGTTGCAGTGTCTTGGGCCACCTCAAGGTGAGTGACATGTGGATCTTCTTTTCTGTGTGTTGCTGTGGACACCTTTCAACACTGCCTTCTTGGCCTTTAAAGCTTTGGCTTTGGCTTTAGGAGGGGCAGGAACTTCCTTCTTCACTTTCGGTGCCATCTTGTGAAAAGCGAAAAACATTATTTCAAAAATAATTTGTTTACTGTAAATCTGCTTAATAGTAGTTTCCAAAATACTTTTGGTAGTTTTTAACCTTAAAGTTAAGCTAAGTAAAAGATTTGCATTAAATATCTAGACCATTTATAAATAAGATACAATAATAAAACATTACTTACTGAACATAAATAATTCAAGTTTATATACTTTTTGCTTCTTATTTTTACAGAGAGACTAAAGATATTTTGGACCGTTAATAAACATGTTTTTGTCTACCACAATGAGAAATTGTACTATGAGGAAACACATCCCTGTAGATGTTGGGAGATGGTATACTCATACATTTTCTAACCTACTATGGAATGCTAATATATGACAGTTTATAATTGTTTACTTGTTAGTTTTCTCTGGAAAATAAAAGATTACTAAGTATTAAAATTATAATCAATATGTATAAATAAAACTACTAGAAGCAATAGAATAACTAGAAACAACTCTATGCAAAGCATGCAAGAAAAGTAGGGCATGTTTCACAAGTAAAGTAGGATGTATTTTTTATAAGGGAAACCCTCACAAAAGATACAAATAAAAAGAGATATCTAACCTTCCCTGTGTTATATTTGTGTGGGTAAAATGTCATGTTTTCAGAAATTATATAAAATTCCTGGAAATTTGTCAATGTCCTCCTTATCCATGCTATGTGCCAGTATAGAGTTATGAGTCATAATTCCAATTATTATTTTAAATGTTGTGTCAGGCGCAGTGGCTCACGCCTGTAATCCCAGCACTTTAGGAGGCTGAGGTGGGTGGATCACAAGGTCAAGAGATCAAGACCATCCTGGCTGACACGGTGAAACGCCATCTCTACTAAAAATACAAAAAATTAGCCGGGCGTGGTGGCGGGCACCTGTAGTCACAGCTACTCGGGAGGCTGACGGAGGAGAATGGCATGAACCTGGGAGGTGTAGCTTGCAGTGAGCCGAGATCATGCCACTGTACTCAAGCCTGGGTGACAGAGCGAGACTGTTTCTAAATAAATGTTGGATGCCACAGAAAAAATCGAATATCCTTGTCAACTGTGGTATAATCATACTCTTTGTCATTTAGATATTATTTCCCCCGATGCTTTCCTGAAAGCTCCTGCAATCAGCTACAGGTCAGAATGTTCATCTCCAATACAGGACTCCCTCTGAGACTCATGGAAAAGAGTATGACAGGTACTCTGGTTAAAGACTTCTGATGATATTGCTTAAATAACTTTAAGACCATACACTTGACTCAGTGAAGATCTCCAGAAGCCTGGTGGAGAAATTGATGGGGTCATGAGACTGCTAATCCAAGATCCAGCAAGACTGGAATTGATCACATGAAACTGAATGAACTGATGAAAATTGATTATAATTTTATAGCTTTTTAGAGCATTGCTGGTTCTTTCATGTTCTAGTTTCTGGATTTAAGAAATCTCTTTCTCTTAATCTAACTGTAACTTACAACAATTTAGTAGATTATACTTTTGTAAACAGAAGTTCAAGATCAGCCTGGGCAACATGTTGAAACCCCGTCTCTACCAAAAATATAAAAAATTAGATGGGCACGATGATATGTGCCTGTAGTCCTAGCTAATCAGGAGGCTGAGGAGAGAGGATCACTTGCACCAAGGAGGTAGAAGTTACAGTGAGCTGAGATTGTTGCACCTTTGCACTCCAGCCTGGGCGACAGAGCCAGACCCTATCTCAAAAAAAAATTTTTTTTAAGGAAAGCTATAGCTATTGTGGGTTATCAGATTCTAGTCTTGTTTCTTGTTTTTGGGCTATTTTTACCTCTTTGTAAACTGGATACTGCCATCTGATGAATTTTGTCCCACAATGATACTTGTGGAATAAGAAGCCAAGTATTGTCTCTCCTACTAATGTATCTATTGTCAGTTAATTTGAAGGTCTCCAACCCTGGAACAAAGTTAGAAGAGGAAGGTTTTGCTCCACAAAATGCATAACCAAACTGTGGTACATTCATGCAATGGAATACTATTTAGCCGTAGAAAGGAACAAGCTATCAACTCACACAAAGACATGAGTGAATCTTGTATGCACATTGCTAAGTGGAAGAAGACAGTCTGAGGAGAATACACAGTGTGACCTCATTTAATGAGACACTGCAGAAGGCAAACTACACAGATGGGAAACCATTGGCTCCATGGAGTGGGGGTTTAAAGCATTCCATATGATACTTTAATAGTGGGATACCTACCACAATGTGTTGGTCAAAATATGCAGAATTTTACAACCAAATGGGTAAATCAAACTCTATTCAAATTAAATAAAATTACTCAGGATGTGGAGTATCCCAGGACAGAATACATCATGTGAAAAATAATTTAACTATGCTACAAATTACTATGGTTTGGATGTGGTTTGTCCCTGCAAAAACTCGTGTTGAAATTTGACCCCCAAAGTGGTAGTGTGGGGCGGTGCGGCCTAGTGGAAGGTGTTTGGGTCATGGGGATGGATCCCTCATCAATAGATTAATGTCCTCCATGGGGATGAGTGAGTTTTGCTCTCACAGGAATGGATTAATTCCTGCAGGAGTAGGTAGTTAACAAGAGCACTTTCTGGAAGTAGCACAGACTTCACCACTATTTAATTCTAACATATTTTCAGCACCCAAGAAAGAAACACTGCATTTTCCATTTTTCCCTCCTCTAACCTCTGGCAATCATTCCGTTTTGAGGCTGAGTAATATTCCATTGTGTGGAAATACTTCATGTTATTTATCCGCTCATCAGTTGGTGGATGTTTGGGTTGTTTCTACTTTTGACTATTATGGATAATGCTGCTGCACAAGTTTTTGTGTGGACATATGTTTTTAATTCTCTTCAGTATGAAGACTTGAATAGAATTGATGGATCAAAGAGTAATTCTATGTCTTACTTTTTGAGGAACTGCCAGACTGTTTTCCAAAGCAGCTGTACCATTTAAATCCCACTGATTTCTTTTCTGACATTTTTATTCTTTCCGTCTGCTTTTTTTTTTTTCTTTTTGTGAAATTCTATTTTAAACACCGAAGATGAATCAGGAAAATCAACGCAGCTTCTTCAACAAATAAATTACAAGAAAATGATATACAGGAGATACAGGGGAAATGTATAAATTATGTAGACTTAAAAACACATCAGCTAATCACAATGTATGAATTTTATTTGGGAACATAGACGGAACAGAATCGCCCATGTGTTTCTGGTTGTTCTGAAGGGTTATAGATATATAGGGGTTTGTTATATTCATTGTTTATTTACATATATGTTTAAAATTCTCCATATAAAGGTTTTAAAAATTCCATTGGAAGTCTTATGTTTTAAAATGTACTCAGAATTTGTTTTAATCAGGGATGTTAAGACCTGCAGACATGGAAGTGACTGTCCCATGGAAATATGTTCATACTCACAGATCCCTAGAAATAGGAGGAACAGGGATGCCCCAGGCAGAAGCATCATTTTTATTGGTCCTTTTCTCCTATATGTAAATTTAAGAATCTCCCTAAGTTACACTGATAAGACAGAAGAACGTCTCATTTGAATTGCAAAGTATTTATAAATTAACTTTGGAAGAATTGTCATCTTGGTGTTGATTCTTGCCTTATAACATTATATTAAATCTCTCCACCCATTTAGGCCATCTTTTATGTTCTTCAATAGTTTAATTTTCTCCATCAATTTTGCACAGCTTTTGCTAGATTAATTCCTAGGGCTTTCCCTTTATTTTTGTGGGTGGCCTTTAAATTACATTTTCTATTTAACTGTTGCTGGTTATCAAATTTGTGTTTACTTATTTACTTATTTTTAGACAGAGTCTTGCTCTGTCACCCAAGCTGGAGTGCAGTGGTATGATTTGGCTCACTGCAACCTCCACCTCCCAGGTTCGAGCCATTCCCCTGCCTCAGCCTCCCAAGTAGCTGGGATTACAGGCACCTGCCACCATGCCCAGCAAATTTTTGTATTTTTAGTAGAGATGGGGTTTCCTCATATTGGCCAGGCTGGTCTAGAACTCCTGACCTCAAGTGATCCGCCAGCCTTGGCCTCCCAGAGTGCTGGGATTACAGGCATGAGCCACTGTGCCCAGCCTCAAATCTGTATGTTCTTTGTAACATATCAATTTAGGTCCATAATTTCTTTTTATCACTAAATATCATATTGTTTCTAAATCAAAAAAGGGGAAGGAATTTTCTTTCCTATTCTCTTCTTGCTGTCTGTATAATCTTCTTTTATATATCTTACTATTGTTAAACTTTAAATATATTCTGATTTCTGTAAGATTTCTGCTTTTTAAATATTTGATCCATTCTTTCTCATACATTTGTTACTTTATTAGTTTTTTACCCCAACATCTGCCTATTCTTTACTTTTTTTATCATTACTCTCTGCTTTTTGTATTATGACCTCACTTATGCTTTTCTTGGACTTTGCACTCTTATTTTTTCTAATATTTTGAATTCAACCGTTCCCTTATTAAACTTTACTTTCAACTTTCTTTTTTCGAATATTCCTATTATTTTTCCTTTACTTCCACCTCAATGTATTCCTAGTAGAGATTTATTTAACCACTGGTTAAAGAGAAAAGCATAATAGAAATTATTTTTAAAAACTACAATGAAAACTGTAACAACATATTTTCCCTCTGACTCTTTCGTAGCACATACACATTTGTAGAATGGTGATCATAACTTGCCTCCTCAGAAGACTATGTCTTTGTGAAATTTGCATTTATAGAGAGATGGCCAATAGGGCCAATAGAAATTTTGTTACATTAAAACATACAAAGCCGACATTTAAATGTTGTAACAAAAATAATAAAAGGAGGATATGACTGACCTTAAGAATACAATTGTCTGAACTTGGTGTCTCGGATCACAGCACGAGGCAGAATGACAGGAAACTTATTAATGTGTCTCCGCTGAACCTCATGCACCACAGCATTCATGTAGGGCACCTGGGCCTGTGGCTCATCTGGGGGCTCTGGTCACAGCCCACCACTCTGTCCGTTTCCTCAGGAACTTTACCTGCAATGACAAAATGGTGTCACTCATGTGTCATACAGAGTCCCTGAAATGTTGTCCTAAACAGGGCTAAAAGGTTGTAGAAACTTGCCTCGTCCTACAAATGGCAGCATTTTCTTCCCTCAGTTGTGCTGTGTTTTGAAGCTGTAGGAAGGGGAATGGAATGACTAAAAGTGCTGAGACTGCTCATTCACTCTAATGCCAGAATCTTCTCCATGATGTTTAATAAGAACTCTGAGGGCAGGTATTGCCACTGTTCACTCCCACACAGTTCCTTCCAAACTGAGGATGTGGAGAATTCTCACTTCAGAAGATGATCCAATATGTTACCATTAACCATTATTCTGAGCATGTATGAGAAGGTGAGGGAAAATATGCTTGAGTGCCTCTTGTACCAGCCAGTTTGCTAGGAACTTGTACATATGACAGTATTAAATTCTCTCTACAACCCTCTAGGATAGGTATTTATATTCTTTTTTTTAAGAGAATGAAGCTGCAATTTGGAGACATTGAGTAACCTGGTGGAGACTATCACATCGTGGAGCCAGCACTCAGACCCAGGACTGCTTTACTATGACTACGCACTGCTTTTTGGTAAACCAAACTTAGTAAGCCAGGGCAGTGTAGATTTTCTTAAAGTTGTGAAGAGAAAACAACTACTTTAGTTCCATCAAAAGGCTCCAGACATCCACAGAAGTGCTACAGACAGCACTCAGTTTCCACTTTGTGTGGCTTTGAGAGTGCACAGGCGGGTTATAGCTGGTGCCTGGTCCTGAGTCACAGCTGGTGCCGGTCCAGAGTCACAGCTGGTGTGTGGTGCACCCACCCTGCATCCTGATAACAAGAGGGAAGCTGAGCTGAAAGAGTGCACAGGCTGGTTCCAAGTCATAGCCAGTGTGTGCAACACCCACCCCACGTTCTGAGATTCAGAAGCACTCTCTTCCTCTTGCACCTTAGGCATTGTTTAAAAATCATTAGGGCCGCTGGGTGCGGTGGCTCACGCCTGTAATCCCAGCACTTTGGGAGGCTGAGACGGGCGGATCGTGAGGTCAGAGAATCGAGACCATCCTGGCTCACACTGTGAAACCCCGTCTCTACTAAAAATACAAAAAAGTTAGCCGGGCCCGGTGGCGGGGGCCTGTAGTCCCAGCTACATGGGAGGCTGAGGCAAGAGAATGGCGTGAACCCGGGAGGCGGAGCTTGCAGTGAGTGGAGATCGCGCCACTGCACTCCAGCTTGGGCGACAGAGCGAGACTCCGTCTCCAGCAAAAAAAATCATTAGGACCACTTCATGTCACCTTCATCACGATAAAAATATTTGAGGTTATTTAGTGTCACTTGCTATGTAACAGATTATACAGGGCTTTCCAACAGACCCTTCAAAATTTGGTAATAATGAACAAATTTGTGTGTTTCTTTTCTTTGGCGCAGACCCTGTTGGACTGAACAAAGGGGGATGAATGCAGGAATAAAGACAAAGAGAAAATAGCATATTTGAAGAAGGGGTCCGGGGCTCCTTGCTTCTAGTGAGCAAGGGCAGCCTTGAGCTTCTATAACCCTCCATACTTATTAGCTAGAAAGAACAGGGAGGGAGAGGTAACGGTTGGTCAGCTATTTGATTTATCACAGATGCACATAATTGCTTTCTTGGCACAACAGGCTTCAGACGTTCCTATAGACAATCACAAGGAACACTGTGCTGGGGGCACGACTGCCCTCAGCAATCCTTCTGGCAGCAGACGCAGTTTGTCAGTTTTCCAACACCCTGCTTTCATGAGAACAGTTTTCTGTTTGCTCACATAGCCTCCAGTGGTATACTGAGTTGGTCACAACCCTCATTCTTTTTGGCGTCTAACATCTCCTCCTTTTTGTTTGTGCATTAATTGGATAAAGGTAATTGCAGGTTGTGCAGCTGTCAATTGCCATTTGCTGGTCCAGTTGATTTTGTAGACTATGAACAAAAAACAAAAACATAATAACATTAGTCCAATAATTACAAGAAAGACATTGAAGTGCTGTTTGAAGTAGATCCAAGGTTTAAAGCTCTCTAAACTTTGTTGGTATTCTGCTCAAGCTTTTAAAGAGGGCTGAAATGCTTAAGTCTGCTTAAGGATTTTAGTTTGTAAATCATTAATATCAAAAGTAACATTAGCTGTGACAACTCCTTGTAAACGGGCCTTTACAAGGCTCCATGGATATTCACTTTGGTTGTATTCCAAATTAGTTACACAAATATGAATATGGTTCAAATGACAGTGCAATTGCTGCTGCAACTGCAAGCTTTGTACTTGTTCTCTCAGCTGTGGGTGGAGGATTATCCAGATGCTGAGGCAAGAGACTGAAGGCATAAACTGTTTCAGTACAATAAAGGAAACAGTGAGAATAAGAATAGTTATAATACAAATTAGATATAGAGATGATCATGGACATTATCAATCACTACTATAAACATTATTAATCATTAGCTTTGAATATTATTCTTTGTTGTATTACTAACATAACCAAGGAATAACCGGCGGGTATAGGGTCAGGTGCTGAAGAGATATTGTGAGAAGTGACCTAGAAGGCAAGAGGTGAGCCTTCTGTCATGCCTGCATAAGGGCCGCTTGAGGGCTCCTTGGTTAAGCGGTAACACCAGTGTCTGGGAAGGCACCTGTTACTTAGCAGACCGCGAAAGGTAGTCTCCTTTCCTTGGAAGAGTCAGGGAACAGTCTGCTCCACCAGCTGCTTGTGGGAGGCTGGATATTATCCAGGCCCACAGTTATCCGGAGTCCTAAACCCCTCCCTGTGGTGCTGTGCTTCAACGGTCACGCTCCTTGTCCACTTTCATGTTCCTCCCGTACTCCTGGTTCCTCTTGGAAGTTCTTAGAAGACAGAGGTAGAAGAAATAGTGAAAGTCTTAAAGTCTTTGATCTTTCTTATTAGTGTATAGAAGAAAACGCTGACATATGCTGCCTTCCCTCTCTGCTTAGGCTACCTAAGAGGGAAGGGCCCCCTGTCCTGTGATCACGTTACTTGCCTGACCTTGTCACTTGGATGACTCATCCTCCTTACCCTGCCCCCTTGTCTTGTATGCACTAAGTATCAGCGCGCCCAGCCATTCAGGGCCACTACCGGTCTCTGCGTCTTGGTGGTAGTGGTCCCTCGGGCCCAGCTGTTTTCTCCTTATCTCTTTGTCTTGCGTCATTATTTCTTACGATCTCTAATCTCCGCATATGGGGAGAACATCCGCCAAGCCCTGTAGGGCTGGACCCTACGTCTGGCACTCCAACATAGGTTTCTCCCTCCCTGTGTGAAGTTGCGCTTTGAGTGCAGAACTCAGCAGAGGACTTTTGACAACAGATTCCACAGCCACAGAAAAGCAGTCTTTAACACTGCAACCTCCATTTGTATCTCGGTGTTCATTTTATTTTGAAGCATGCATACCTGGCCAGCTGTGTGTGTCCAATTTTTTGCATATTGAGCTGTTTGAATGGAGCTGTGCATTGTTATTGAGGACACCAGAGTAGGGTTATTAATGTAACTAAGGGAGAGTATAGCAAAAATTATCATGCCTAAGGCTCTATGAGCATGATGAGTAAGTTGAGTCAAAAAGGAGTTTTGTAAGATGTAAAGCAGGGGTGCCCACCCAAGGCTCGGACAAATTTACAGAAATCCATAATCCAGGAATGCAACCCAGAATTATTAGGATGGATATGCTGTATGTTTGTATTGTGCTATATATAACGCAACGATACAGTTGACAGGAAGCACAAGTCAATTGGGCATCGTCGATCTGGAGTTGGTCCTCTTTTGCTGCTAGAGAAATGTAAGGATTAAAAGCACAAATTGTAAATTGAGTGGTAATATTTGTTTACCAGAGTAACTTTAAAACTGCGTTTAGCACTGTTACTATTATTGAATAGTGTTCTGACTCAAATGCTGCCATTAACAAATGGGAGTGCTGCTTTCCATATCAACTCCTGAATTGGATCTCTCTTTCCTTGATAATGCCATTGAGGCAAAGGTGGGCTAAAGCCAGTGCCGTGCCAAGCAATTTGCATGGCAGATTGGGAATGAATCCCAGTGTGATATAGCAAAGACATATTAAAGTTTTGCCACCAGTGCCAGCAAAGTTCATGCCATGAGGTCTGATGCTCACCTCTCCCAACCAAAAGACCACAGGGACCCCAGTCAATAATGTCTCCCGTTAACACGGACTGTTGTCTAGTTATGGAGCCAAGACATTGGTCCAAGGAAGGGGGTTAGGATTATCAAAGGGAGGCCACTCTGTACGATTAACACAATTTGGGCGATGTGGCCGGGAGTGATTAGTAACTACACCACTAATATTAATAGAGCTAAGGCCCAATAGGTACATATATTTTCCCTGGTAACTCAACCATGCCTGGGATTGAATTGCAAGGCAACTGCAGTTGAGCGATGTATCCTGGGTGACACATAAAGGAAGTCCCTCCAATGGAGCAGTATAATTGATACCATTTTTCGGAGAGTCTAATTGCTCTGTGTCGGGGGTTAGGGGTCCTGGTGCCCATGCTCCTTGATCATGATATATCTTAGGAGGAGTGTTGGTCCACAGTCTCGGTCATACTACCGGGGGATTAGGGACATATGCCCAATATGTTTTTGCCTCTACACAGGGAAAACATACTGCACAGGATATTACCGCTAGCATGGCCATAAACATGGGGTTTTTACCTGACTCTGACACTCCAGCAGTTTCTCAGCTTCCTGTGTGGGTTTCTTAATCTGCAAAACACAAGCACACTCTTGTCCCCACATCAGTAAATCCACTGGGCCTTTCCATTGTCCTTCTTTTGGAGATTTCCATAATATCTTTGGGTAAACTTTCCTCTTTTCCTGTAACATTTGCCAATGTCATTCTGCCAGAGTCTTATTATCTATACCAGGAGTCAAAAATTTTAAAGTAAATAAGGCTAAACACAATTTTGTTTGAGGTGGTAGCTGGTCTCCTACTCCCCCTTTGTTTTTTCAACGTATGTTGTAATGTGTGATGTGCCCACTCTATGAGGCCTTGTCCTCAGGGAGTGTAAGGAATTCCTATTTTGTGAGTGATTGGCCATAACTGTAAAAAATTTTGAAAATCATGACTAACATAAGCAGGTCCACTGTCAGTTTTTATTTGTTTGGGGACCCCCACATGGGTGAATGACGGCAGACAATGTCACTGGACATGGGCAGCTGTTTCCCCTGTTTGACACGTGGCATGTAGCTTATGAGATTAAGTGTCTATAGTCACATGAACATGGCTAAGCTTACAAAGGCTGCTATGTGTGTAACATCCATTTGCCCGATTTCATTCAGAGCTAAGCCTCATGGGTTACATCCTTCTACAGGTATAACACCAGGGACATGCTGACAAGTGGGACAGTCTTGCACAATAGCTCGAGCCTGGCTGCAAGAGAGATGAAACAGACGAGTAAGGGCAGTAGTGTTTTGATGCAGTGATGCATGAGAAGCTTGAGCTTGTTGAAATACAGAACCAATCAGTTCATCTGCTCCATCATTACTTAGAGATAGTGGTCCAGGAAGTTGTGTGTGAGAGTGAAAATGAAAAATATGAAAAGGAGCAGCATGAGAGCAAACAGCTTGCTGAAGTCTTAGAAGCAAACTAAACGACTCTGGTTTTAGGGTGCTTTTAATAGTGGCTCTCTCAGTGTGACTGGCTACATTTACAACATAGGCTGAATCACAGATAATATTAACAGGAGTTGAAGTGGTGAGCTGTAAAATCTGAGTAAGTGCCATTAATTCTGAGCATTGAGCTAAAACTTCAGGGGTTTTTATTGTTTGAGTATGCTTAGGTCCATAAACAGCTGCTCGGCCTTTGGAAGAGCCATCAGTGAAATAAGTCTGGCACCTGGAATAGGCTTGTGATGAGTAATCCAAGAAGGATAAAAGAGTGAACTTTATCAAATTTCAAAACTTTGATGGATAAAAATTATCTATTATTCCTTTTCTTGAGCCAACATTGTAGAGTGATGAAGCTCAGTTCCCACATCCTGACAAGCTTTGATAAAATTTCCCAAGTTTTTTGTACATCTCACAGGTGCCAGTGCATGTTTACAATCTATGTTTGCATTCTCATAAAGGTTAGCATTTCTGCATTTCTCATAAAGGTTCTCATAAAGGTTAGCATTTCTGCAGCTGCAGTATGAGGGATCTGATGCTTCACTGCCTCTTGTAATCTTGCAAGAAATTACACTTAGGGCTCCTGTGACCCTTGCATGATATGTAAAAAGGCTTGTACTGGGACTCCCTCTTCAGGAATTGTGGCCCAGGTACATTTAGCGACCTGTGCACACTGTTGATAAGCAGCATCTGGGAGTGTCTTTTGATGTTCCAGGTCTGAATAAGGGCCATTACCTAACGGCATATCCTCTGTAATGTTTCTGTGTCCAGCAGCATGATTCTGTCTAGCCTGGTCTGCACACAGTTCTTGCCAATTTAAATTCCATGTCAGATATGCACTAGCAGACAAACAAGTGTGAGCCAAATGTTTTACATCAAAGGGTAGAAGGCACATAGCACCAAATATAGATTCTAGCAATCCTAAAGTGAATGGGCTCTGTATTCCATCATTAACTACACTAGCTTTTAATTCCTTCAACAGCTTAAACTCTAATGTGGTGTGTTCATAAATAAACTGCTGTGGATTGTTTGGATCAGGCCTTACAGAGATAGGAAAAGCGCAGGGTCCTAAGGGCTCTCCAGCTATGGCAGCAAAGTGTAACATTCTCTGTATTGGGGTCTCTATTTCTGCTAACAAAGGAGGCAGAACAGATATTTCTGCAACTGGAGGGGGTGGTATAGGCCAATTTTTATCCTCCCTTTCCTGTTTTTTTATTTTCAATTGCTGCTGTGGGTGGGACAACAGATTCTCTCAGATTTTTAGACTCAGAACATGACTCCTGCTGTCCAGCAGAATAAGGAGGAGATAATGGAAGAAGGACAGTATAAACTAAACTTCAAGTGGAGAAAACAAAAGGATCAATTTTGAGATCTTTTGAGCCGTTTTAATCCTTCTCCTGCTGTGTCCCAATTTTCCACATCGAGAGTGCCTGTCTGTGGAAACCATGGGTTATGTGTAATAACCTCTGCAGCATCTTCGTTCATGTGTGAGAACTAACCTGAGCATCAGATTGTTTCCACAAAACTTTAAGCAACTGCACATAATGTTTTTCTTCAATAGACAAATTCTTCCCGATGTTACCCTCATTCAGAAACTTCCCATTCCCAGTACCTCTTTAGGGCACGACCTTATTTCTATTTCTGGCAATGATGGACTAGGTGATTCAGAGTAACTCTTCTGCTAAGATAAGGTGGAAACGCTGCATGCAATGGCTGTAAGAACCTGTGTGAAAGCATTGAAAGGATACCAAGGGAATGAGGAGTTGTAAGGACACTTTCCATGAAGCATTTGGTGATTCAAAAAGTGTTGTGTGAATTTATTAACAAATAACATTATTACATATCGGTCATTGTCAACAAACGAACATCCCTGAAAACCTCTGTGAAAACTTTTTATATCCTGATTAATATATTCTGGCCCATTTTTCATGTGCTTCACTTTGATAGAGTTAATCCATAAAATTGCTCCCTACTTTAGCTTATCAAATGAAGTATTATTTTGTGGACTGGAGGCCAAAAAGTCAATGTGAGCTTCTCACAGGTTTTTAAAGCTCCACTAAAAAGAATTATCCACTTGTCTTTACTTTTGTTGACCAGAATAGTTGGTAACTCTGCCGGAGCCTCTACTTACCTGCCAAAAGCAATTAAATCTGGTTGATGCCTGAAACCAAATCTCTCAGTCTCAAGTGTTATACAAGTTTTAAGTGGAAAGGTAAACTGTGGAGTAATGAAATTTTGGTTTTACTGTACATTTTGTTATCAAGATAATATGCATGTTTGAAATCTTGTCGTTATTTGTAATTCAGTTACTGTCTGCTTTTAACCATTTGCTTTCCTAAAGAAAATTTGAGATCCAGAGACTTCAAGGGATTGGGGAAAGAGAGGCGTCAAGTCATTTGCACTTTGTACCTGTAAGTTATGTAATAAACTATTATACTTGTAAAACAAACAAACAAAAAAAAACAACAACAACAACAAAAGCACAGATGAGACAGAAAATCTCAGCAGAGCTATCAGCAATTTCAGAGGTCTGGGGGAACAAAACCAGGAATCAGAGGTGTTCAAGGAGGAAGATCTGAAGAGCTTGAGTGGTCCTGGGGTGCTGATGCCTAAGCCTGCCTTAGGGAAAAGCAAATCCTCTCTGTAAGAAGGTAACATTATTACAGCCTCAAATTATATCTGTAATTTTTTTCAGATAAGGTATCCAGAACCTAACAAAAAAACTAGCAGACCTTCAAAGAGATAGTATTACATGGCCCTAACCAAGAACACATGGATTACAAAAACAGACTCATTGAGAATCGATGCAGTGGTGACATCAGACACGGACTTTAAAATAACAATGATTACTATGTTCAAAACATCTCAAACTAAAACACAGAATAATGAAATTTAAAATTCCATGAATTGTACAGAGCTGAAGACAGAATTAGTGAATTGAAAGATAAGACAAAAATACCCAGGCCAAACAATAAAAGTCAAAACTCCAAAAGAACATAAGAAACATTTGGGATAGAGTGAAAAGACCGGACATGTGTAGTTGAAGTTCCAGAAGGAGAGGAGAGAGGAAATATGGCAGAAACAATACTGGACAGGATAATGACTGAACTTTTGCAAATCAACACTTATTTTCTTTAATGAAGCAACTAGATAAATACAAATAAAACCAAATTTAGGCAACTCATGTGAAAACTAATGAGAATAAAAAAATAAAGAGATAAAAGCATCCAGGGAAGGAAATATACAAATCACCTTCAAGAGGACAGCAATAG
The DNA here is from genome assembly GCF_002776525.5 of Piliocolobus tephrosceles. Lineage (NCBI taxonomy): Eukaryota > Metazoa > Chordata > Mammalia > Primates > Cercopithecidae > Piliocolobus > Piliocolobus tephrosceles. Next base: position 347,319 of record NC_045442.1, read on the forward strand.
GATTTACTATGATTTTGCGACAGAAACAATAGAAACCAGAACTCAGAAAAAGGAAATATCTTCACATGCCTGATAGAAAATAATCACTAATCTAGGATTCTATATTACTGAAAAATTTATTTAGAAATTACAGTGAACTTACGGCTTTTGGAGGCAAGAATATCATTAAATTTGTCACCAGAAAAAGAGCACAAAATATATGCTCTTAAAGGATATATTTTAGGTAGAAGGAAAATGATTCCAGTATTTCATGGGAGCTTATTTATTCATTTGTGTCAGAGATAGACCTGGGGATAACATTACTGGCCCAAGGATATTTGTGTCTTCTGCCTTAGCAGACACGGCCCAACAGGAGGACATGTGTTTAAATGCATTCCCAGCAGCATTACTGGTCATAACTAAACTGAAAACAATCCAAATACCAATCAACAGTCAAACAGAGAAATAACGTCCATTGAGTAGAATATTATACAGTAATGAAAACGAATGTATCACATCAATGTACAACATGGATGAATCTCACAGACACACTTTTGCACTGAGGCCAGATCCTAAGGAGTGCCCGCTGTTTAATTCTCTTTAAGTACAGTTCTAACCCAGGGAAAATTAAACTGTGGTGTTAGATGTCAGAATATTTGGCACCTATGAAGAGGGTGAGAGGAGACTTCTGTTCCTTGATTTAAGTAGTGGTTACACGCGTGTGTTCACTTAGTGATCATCCATTGAGTTGTACACTTATGGCTTCTGCACTTTTCTGACTACCTTTTATACTTCAGAAAAGGTTTATGAAAGCTGACTGGTGAGTAAAATGGAACAGAGGCAACAAGGCTTAACACTAAGCTGGTGATCTGAAAGACAAAGTGAAGGACATCTCCCCTAATAGAGAAGTAAAGAGGGGGTGACATGGGAGAAACTGAGAGAGTAAAAGAGTGGGAGAGAGAGGGAGCACACGAAGGTGTTTATGCATGACTGAGAGTTAAAGGCAGAAAACAAAGAGCATGGCTTGAATATCCTCCCTATAGTAATTCTAAAAGCAGAGAATAGAGACAATTTGGGAAAAAAGTCACAGTATAATAGGAGAAAATTTCTTCAAGTTAAAGAGACAGGAGTTGTCAGATTTAAAGCAAATGCCAAATGTCAATCACACCTTGGACACATACTGATGAAATGTCAGAACACCTAAGAGAATGTTCTAAGAGCATCCTCGGGGAATAAAAACCATGGTTCCCTATAAGACAGCAACATGGGCACATATTGCCCACCAGCCCTTCGGACACTGCAAAATTTAGCAGCAGTGAAGTTGGTTTTGAATCCTGTGCTCACCCACCTAGCAGCTGGGCGTGAGGGAAGATGCATGAGAGCACTCAGAACATATCCATGCTTTCCCCAATAGTATCACTAAGATTGCGCTTCAAGTAAAAATCTGCAAGGCAGTATGGGGGGGGGGGGGGGGGCGGGCACTGAGAGAGCATATCTGAGTGTCCACTCCTTTCTTTCCTTGTCCAGTGCAGGGGCTAACGAGGCTACCTGAAGTTGTCAAATCAATCCAACAGATTTCATCCACAACCAAACCAATAGAGTATCTACCATTCACTTAGCACAACTCTGTGGAGAGTGGACACGTTCATCTTTCTTTAAAGATGAAGATGAGACTTCAGAAAGTGCAAGTAACTTGCACAAACCACAAGTGTAAATAAGCAAGGGTAAGATGGAGCCTGTCGGAGTGACACCCCCTCACATTCTTCTACCTACATCACAACTATACACTGCACCCTTGCAGCTGGCCTCTTTGGCCCTCAAAAAGCCAGGCAAATTGGCATGTTCAGCAAAAACGAATGGAAGGGCACAAGAGAGAAAGCTAGTGGATCTGAGTGAACAGAGGCACAGTGCCGGTTGGCTGGGCTATGCCAGGGTAGTGATGACTCAGAGTCTGGAGTTGGTGCCTAGCACCACATGCTCCAGCCACACAGGAAGGGCTGTTTGCAACAGAAAACTGAAAAATCTGAGGCCCAGCTGAGGAGTGCTGAGGCTGGAGACAAACTGTATCCTTTGAGGATGTCAGCTAAGATTGGGAATCTCCCTCTGCCTCCAAAGTCGATGGCCTGGCCACAGAGGGCATCCTTCAAGGGTTGGTACCCAAGGAGCATGACCACACACTGGAGCCCAGATGCAGTGAGGACACAGGCCCGTGCTTCTCAGCCAGCTGGGGGGAGAAGCGAGAGCCCTCTTTTTCATGGTTCACGGGTGGACGTCAGAGGTGTAAACCACTCCCTCTTGCCTCTCCTGGAGGCTGATTGTTCCATCCTACCCACCACCATGGGCTTTGTGCTGAGTGAACTAAGCCACAATCTAGGGCTGCAAATATCTGGGGCCACAGAGGGGCAGGTGGGTGACTGGAGAAGGCCCAGCACATGGGGCTCTTTTTCTATGCTGGAGTCGTCTTTCCCATCTTGTTTTCTCATAATTTGGTTCTGTTATCTGAAGTTGAACAAATCACTTATTAAGCATTCAACAAAGATTTCTGAGCACCTACTCGGTGCCACACAGTATTTCTGACTGGGAACAAACCAGGGAACAGCCAGAACCTTGCCGTCTTTGAACCCACATTCAAGTGTGGGAGACAGACCACTCCACCCAAAAAGAGGATAGCGAGGTACAGGGCATGCTCATGAGAACTCTGAAGGGCAGAGGGCAGGGAGGTGCTGCTGGCAGGGGCTGTGTTCAGGCAGGGGAGGAGGAGAGGCAGGAGACAGGTCCCACGGAGCCTGCAGCCACCTGTGCAGTGGTTGGGGACCTGTAAGTGCTGAGGAGGATGAGGCCCATCTTCTCCAGAGTCCCGCTGGCCACTGTGTGGCCTGGGCATGGGTGGAGGGACAGGCATCTGTCTGAGGCTACAGCCACAGCAGCAGAGGCAAGAAGTGGTGCTGGATTGGTCAAGGGACCAGAGATGAGTGATTCAGCTGTGATGTATTTAAAGGTAAAGCTGAGAGGATTTGCTGATGGCTTGGATCTGGTATGAGACAGAAAGAATCAAGAATGATTTCTCGGCTTTTGGCCTGAGTGCCTGTAAGAATGGGTTTCCACTTAATGTTGTGGAAGCCAAGAACAATGATGAAGGTGAGCAGCCAGGAAGAGAAGAGGCCAGAGATGACCTGAGCCACAGGGCACGTTAAGGAGTGGAGCTGGGCGCCGAGTGCAAGGAGGCCACAGGATACACAGGACAGGTAGGCAAGGTCCAGCCCAGGCAGGGTCACGGAGGTCTCTCTAGGGATTCCAAATTTTACCCTCAGCACCCTCGGAACCCATTGAAGGCTTTTAAACAGGTGAAGGGAATGATGTGACTTATGTCATTAAGTGGGTTCTAAGTAAATGTGCACTACTGAGATGGAGCAAGGAGGCCTAGTGAGCGGGGAACCTGAGAGCTCATGCCGAAGGCGATGGTGAGGGCAGGAAGGGGAAAGGAGGTGCCACAGGTGAGGCCCATGTTTCCAGCTGGGATTATAGGTGTGAGACACCATGCCCAGTCTTATTTTATTTTTTAATGCCAATTAGAGCTTTTTTTAAATATACTTTTAGTAGTGAAACATTGTGTACACAACACATAAATACATCGATATATTAAGTATGCCAATAGAAGGACATCTTATAGATTCATAAAAACATGTTTTTCCCTTAGACTTTCAGATACTTGATAGCCTGTTTCACAACCCTGAAAAGCTAAATAGCCTTAAATTTACATGTTAAAGGAAACAACTCAGGTGAAATTAAAATAGTGAAATTTACATTATAAGGTGTGGAGAACAAAGTTTGGTGTGCTAGAGGGACATTAAAATGGATTTAATTGCCAATTAAACATAACATTATAGAAAGGACTTTTAAAAAAAACACACTCACACACACACACATATACAAAGACCCTGTAGCTTTTACTTCAAAACTATTAGCCATGAAATAAATACAAATTCACTGGCTTACAAAAAGAACTTGCTGGATCTAAACAGTGGTTTTATCTTAATAGGAAAACAACAGCAGATTTATAGCAGGCAGAAAAGGAAAACTAGAGAAAATGAGGACTTAGGAATCTTTAGTTTGCAGGTCAATCTTAGGGCTCTCTTTTTCCTTATGGTAAATGTGCACAAAGACCATATTATTTCCATTTTAAACTTTGGCAAGTGGAGGTGCCAAAAACCTATGAAGTGCTCAAAAGGGGTTCATTCTCCTTGTTTTCTCCTCATTGTTAGATTATTTGTTTCCCTCTTTTTTGTTTTTTGTTTGTTTGTTTTTCTTGAGGAACTGAGCTGTGGCCTAGGGTTTTTGTGTGGCGGGTCGATGTGTGCTGCTTGTGGGCAGAATTCCACACAGTATGTCATCACTGAGTTGTTTCCACCCTCTTATGTGTCTCGTTTTCTCTCTCCAGAGGTCTATGACCTCAGAGAGGGCTGAAAATGCTGGGTGATCAGCCCTTATATGCATTTCCTGGATGAGCCATTTTTAAAATTAATTTTTGCTGGGAATTTCCCTGCAAGGCTGCTGCATGTCATGGGGAGTCAAGCCCCTAGACATTCCCATGATGCCCCCCAGTCACCCAGGGACATCTTTCAGCTGGGAGGAGCAAGATGTCCTTTCTCTTCAGAGCTGAGAAAGCTCAGTGTCTCATTAACGTATGAAAACAACAGTTCAGTTCCTCACACAAATGCACACAGACTAACAGAATTAAGATTAAATTTGGGAGAAAAAGCAAGAGAAGACCCTTTAGAATGTCTCTCCAAACTAGAATTAGAATCCTTAAACAACAACCCCCTAGGAGACAAAAGGAAAAAAAAAGCAGCCAAGACCACTTCCTGTAAACTGTGCTCAGCATGTTTTTTTGTTGTTTTGTTTTCTCCTTTTTTCTCTTGCAGCTGTGAGGAATTTTGGCCAAATTAGAGAGGCCTTGTTACCCATAATTTGGAATTCTCACTCAGATTTGACCAAGTCAGGTAGAGTTGGTCAAATCTGATGGGAGGAAGACAAGAACAAAAAACAACAACAAATATCCTAAGAATATGCACAAGCAAAACCTCTCGCCCACATTATCACCTTCCCTATTTCCCAAGTTTTATTTTTGTTGTCATTCCACCAAATCAGTTTTCCTTCATGTGGGCTGTTCTTTTTACCAGTAAGATGTTGTTCTGCAGAGGTAGTAGTCTGATTTCTATGAATGTTTAAAAAAATTTAAAGTATTGAATGCTAGATTAAGTTGCATCTGGGGAGTGTTATACTCCTTACTGTCTCCCCCTTTTCTTTGTTTAACCAATTGAGTTTTGCATGTTCTATTAGTTCTTTCAACTATGGCCTGTCCTTGGGAATTATAGGCAATTCCTGTTGTATATGTAATTTTCCACTGATTTAAGAATTTTTGGAATGCTTTACTACAGTACCCTGGCCCATTGTCCATTTTAATTTTTTCTGGAATTCCCATGACAGCAAAACAAGATAATAAACGTCTTTTAACATGGGAAGTACTTTCTCCTGTCTGGCAGGTTGCCCATATGAAATGTGAATAAGTATCAACTGTCACATGGACAAATGACAATTTTGAAAATGAAGGTACATGCATGACATCCATTTGCCGTAATGCATTAGGACATAGACCTCTGGGATTAACTCCTGCCTCTTGAGTGGGCAGGTGTAGAACTTGACACTGTGTGCAATGCTGTACAATATGTTTTGCCTATTTCCACGTAATATCAAATTTATTTTTTAATCCTGTTACATTTACATGAGTCAAGGCATGAAGTTCTCGTGCTTTTACGAATGCAGAGGATACCAGCAAGTCAGCCTGTTCATGTGCTTTAAAGGCCCTGGTAAATTAGTATGTGCTCAAATATGAGTAATATAAAATGGGAAACTTCTTTTTCTTATAGTTTGTTATAATAAGTTGAACAGCTGGTTTAACTGATCATCCATACTGTATTTGATTAGGGCTATCTCAACATCCTTTGTAGCCTGTACCACATATGCAGAATCTGATACAATGTTAATAGGCTAATTAAAATCATGTAACACTGTAATGATGGCAACCAACTCTGCTCTTTGAGCTGAGTGATACTGAGTTTCGATAACTCAGCCTTTTGGCCTGGTGTAAGACACTTTTCCATTGCTGGAACCATCAGTAAACACCATCAGCATTTTCTAAAGCTTCATGTTTGTTAATTTTAGGTCAAATCCAAGTAGTCAATTTTAAAAACTGGAAGATTTTGGTTTTTAGGTAATGATTGTCAATAGTTTCCACAAAATCAGCAAGACCAATCTGCCATGTGCCAGAATTGATAAAGGCTTGTCTAAACTGTTCCTTGTTTAAAGGAACAATGATTTTGTGTCACTCCCACACAATTTTATTATTCGTAATCTTGCCTGACCAATTAATGTAGCCATTTGGTCCATGTACAATGTAAAAGTCTTGTACTGTGAGGAAGGAATGACCACTCCACAAGATCTGTATTTTGAACAATGATGCCTGTTGGAGAATGTGCAGTAGCAAAAATCAAAAATCAAAAGTTGGAGTGGGGCCAAGGGATCTATTATATTTACTTGTGCTGACCAAATTTTTTCTTCAACTAATTCAATTTCTTTGGTTGCCTCTGGAGTTAATGTTCTTTTACTATTTAAGTCCACATACCCTCTTTAGAGAAAAAATTTGACATGGCATAAGTAGGAATGCCTAGAGTTGGTTGAATCCAATTAAAATCTCCTAGCAACCTTTGAACGTCATTTAATGTTTGTAATGTGTCTCTTCTTATTTCTATTTTTTGTGGTTTAATTTTCCTTTCCTCTACCTGCATTCCCAAGTAATGAAAAGGAGTAGAGGTTTGAATCTTATCTGATGCTACTGTCAGTCCTGCGTTGGCAACCTCATTTGCAGAAATGTGTGACAGTTAATTAGTTTGTCTCTCATTTCTGCAGCACACAAAATATCATCAACATAATGAATAATAGTCTGAAAACTTGTCTCTAACTGAAGAGCTTGACCTACAAAAGTCTGACAAACAGTTGGACTATTAAGCATTCCCTGAGGCAACACTTTCCACTGAAACCTGGTGGCTGGTTATTATTTACGGCTGGTATAGTAAAAGCAAATCCTGTTTTGCCAGAGGAATGGTAAAAAAGCAATCCTTCAGATCAATTATAATTAAAGGCCAATCCTTGAGGATCATGGGCAACCTGGGCTGGAGAGCCCCCATGGGTTGAATTATGGCATTAACGGCTCTTAAGTCAGTTAGCATACACCATCTGCTGGATTTCTTCTGCACTACAAACACAGGAGAATTTCAAGGCAAAAATGAAGGCTCAATATGTCCCTTTTCTAATTTTTCCTTTGCTAATAAGTGTAAAGCCTCTGGTTTTTGTTTTGGTAGCAGCCACTTATTCACCCATACAGGTTTTTCTGTTTTCCAAGTTAATGGAATGGGTTTTGGAGGCTCTACAGTGGCCGCCCCTAAAAAGGATACCCTATTCCTTTTCTTTCTTGATTTCCCTCAGCCTCAGTTGGGACTTTCATGCTGTCTTCACTCTTTCGTAGTCCCTTTCCAGGGAGATATCCCATTTTAGTCGTGATTTTTTGACTCATGGGGCTGTATGGGGAGGCTGGGATAGTTCTCTCCGCACGCTATTGTTGTAACAAGGCTCGGCCCCATAAATTGACTGGAATAGAAGTGATTATAGGTTGAACTGTACTTTCTTATCACGTCCTAGACAATGTAAAATCACAGCACTCTGATACACTTCTGAGGCAGTGCCTACGCCGACAAGTCCTGTAACAGGCTTCTGTTTAGGCCAATATTTTGGCCATTGATTTAAGGTAATGATAGAAACATCAGCCCCAGTGTCCACCAGTCCTTCAAACTGTTTTCCCTGAATAGTGACTGCACACACGGGTCGATCCTCTGAGACCTGACTAGCCCAATAAGTAAGTGGCTTTTCCAGCAGGGTTGATACTTCCAAACCCTCCTGTTCTGTTTTGCTTTCCCCAATTCTAATATAAGGCAAAAGCAGTAATTGAGCAATTCTATCACCTGGATTGGCACTGCAGGGAACAGTGGAACTGATCACTAACTGAATTTCCCCTTTACAATCTGAATCAATTACCCCAGGATGAATTTGGACTCCCTTCAAATTTAGACTTGATCTCCCTAAAATAAGGCCTACCATCCCTTCTGGCAGCAGGCCACATACCCCTGTAGGAATCTTTTGTGGGGGCTCTCCGGGGAGTAAAGAGACCATTTGAGTGGAACATAAATCTACTGCTGCACAGCCTGCTGTGACAGGGGGCAGTTGTTTTATTGCTGTCTCCCTGAAGCGATGGTATTTGCTGCAGGGGTTGTCATCCCTGAAAACCCTGAGGAACAAACGACTGAATTGGGAATGCCCCAGTTTGTTGTGGGGCCTGAGGCTGGCCCCTTTTCCCATTTCCCAACAATCACTGCCCATTTTTATCGAATTTAGAATGACATTGATTTGTCCAATGTTTTCCTTTTTCACATCTTGGACACAGGCCAGGTGGTTCTTTATTTTTCGCCATAATAGCTTGATTTGTCATATTCTGTTTATTTGAGACAGGGCAATTATTTTTTAGATGACCGATTTGAGCACAATTATAACATTTTCCCCAAAGTGTTCTAATTTGTCCTCCTAAATTGACCCATCATTGCTTGAGCCACTAGCATTGTCCGATCCCATCACTAGCCTTCACATATTTTGTAATTACATCAACTCCTGCTGGAACTTTTCCTTTTAATGGCTTTATGGCTGATTGACATTCTGGATTTGCATTTTCAATAGCCATTAATTGTGCCATAACTTTTCGGGTGTTATCATCTGTAATAGATTTTTGAGTGGCATCTTGCAATCTTGCCACAAAGTCAGGATATGGCTCTTTAGAGCCTTGTCTAATTGAATTGAAAGAAAGGCAGGCAGTTCCTGGGTCCTGAATTTTTTCCCAGGCCCGGAGGCAAATAGCCCTTACTTGTTCAATAGCCTCATTCTGCATTACTGATTGTTGGTTAATGGTGCTCCAGTTTGGACCTGTTCCTTACAATTGGTCTGCATCTATATTAACAGTGGGATTACCAGTGCGATTTTTTTCATGCCTGTTCTTGTACTCCATCAATCTACCAGGTTTTAAACTGTAGAAACTGAGAGGGTGAAAGGGAAGATTTGGCCAAAATTTCCCAATCATAAGGAACAAGTCTATTTCCACGAGCAATGGAATCTAACAATGTTCTCATATAAGGGGAGTTGGGTAAATATTGTTTAACTCCTTCCTCCATGTCTTTTAAATTTTTCATGGTGAAAGGTTCATATCTAGCCTCAGCTCAGGCAAGCGTTCCTGCTTGGGTCCATTTCTCGGCCTTTACCAGTTGTAAAATTACCGGGAACTGCCACGCCTCAAGATCTCCCCGTCTTCCGGCTTCATCAATGACCACATGCAATGTACTACCTTGTCCACTAGGTGGTGGTGGTGTGTAATACGCCACCACCGCAGGTTGCTATTTGGCGCACGACACACAGCTTGAGGTCTCTATTGAACCTCTGGAAGCAGCTGATGTTGATAAGCAACAGATAGTTGAATTTTATTTTCCATCAAAATAGGGTGATATTGTGGACGCTGTATTTGTGGCACACTGGTGTAGTAGCTGTTTCCCTTTCTTTTTCTCTCTGATATGCCCATTAAGCCTGTGTTAACAATTGCCTATTCTGTGATGGGGGTGGAAGTACTGGAGCATCTATCTGTCTAGATGAAACAGGTATCGGCACTGTGGGGGGAGGAGCTGACCATCTTGCTTTAGACTCTGACAGCCCCAATTATTTTGGACCGTCCCCCCCCTCCCCATTTTGATGATTCAGGATATATTACCTCCTGTAATTGATTGTAGTCAACATTTTGCATTGACCGGGCCATTACAGACTCTGCTACACTTTTACAATGTGAACTTTCCATTCCTATCTTGAATTCTGTCCCTGACTCTTCTTCACAACCTATTACACAGCTTTCAAGGGCATCAGAAACTGAAACACTATATTCTCCTGTTTGAAATGGTTCTAAAGTTGCTTTAATAATGGCCCAATCATTCCATACTGTAAGTGGGATTTTACCTTCCCTATTTGCTTGTTTTATTTGCCAATTTTTTTTTTTTTTTTTTTTTTTTTTTTTTTTAGCCAATCTTTTAGATCTAAAGTTCCCTGTTCTGGAAACCACAGGTAGAATGTTCTATTGTTTGAAATAGCATAATTAGATTTTCTGTAGAGGCTCTAACTCCCCCTCTTCTTAAAATAATTTTAATAAAGCTAAGATAAGAAGCATATTTGCTTTCAGTTTGACCCACTGTTACCCCGGGTTCCTCCGAATGCACAAGCTTACCACAAGGCTGACCATGGACATACTCAGGAATCTCTCACTGACTTGTCCTCGATGACCACACTCTAGCGTATCTTCACCTTAGAGAAAGGAACCCACGTGGGGCACCAGATGAAGGGGGCCTGCCCCTCCACATCTGTGGGTATTTCTCGTCAGGTGGAAATGAGAGACTGAGAAAAGAAATAAGACACAGAGACAAAGTATAGAGAAAGAACAGTGGACCCAGGGGACTGGCACACTCAGCATGTGAGGACCTGCACTGGCGCTGGTCAGAGTTCCCTCAGTATTTACTGATTACAATTTTCACTATCTTGGCAGGAGAACAAGGTGATGATGAGGAGAAGGTTGGCAGGAAAACGTGAGCAAAGGAATCTGTGTCACAAATAAGTTCAAGGAAAGGTGTTATGCCCAGACCGTTTATTCCCCGAAGAAGACCACCAGAGTCCAGAGTCAAAGCCAAGCGGCGAGGATCTTTACTGCAAGTTCGAACTTGGTCCCTCCATTCCACAACATACAAGAGGGACTCGAACGAGGCATGTGCTCGCTTCTTATAGCCCGATGTAAACAGGATATGTAAAGTTACAGAGAAACAAGGGAATTCTTGTGGTTACAGCATTACAATTGGTTTACATTTTAAGTTACACTTTTAGCAGTTTTCTTATTGGTTCCTGCGCTTTTACAATCGGTTGTAACCTTATCGGAGATCTCAAGGCTATGATATATGGAGGAATGTGTTTGTGTCGGGCCCAGGAAGTGGAAGCCTGTGGGGGGATGTGATGTGTCGGGCTCAAGGCTATTATATGGAGGAATGTGTTCTTTCAAGGGTACTGTGCCCAGATGTGCAACTAGGCCAGCTTTATGCTTCCCTCCACCCGAACATCTCAGTGTAGCAAAGAGTAACAGAGCGGCATTGCCACCAGCATATCTCACCTCCAGCCACAGGGCGGTTTTCTCCTATCTCAGATAAAATGAAAGGTCGGCTTTACACGGAGACATTCCATTCCCAGGGCCATGCAGGAAACAGAGGCCTTCCTCCTATCTCAACCACAAAAAGGCCTTCCTCTTTTACTAATCCTCCTCAGCACAGACCATTTTCGGGTGTCAGGCTGAGGGACAGTAAGGTCTTTCCCTTCCCACGAGGCCATATTTCAGACTCGCTTGTACCTGGGAGGCAGAGATTGCAGTCAGCCAAGATCGTGCCATTGCACTCCAGCCTGAGCCACAAGACCAAAACTCCATCTCAAAAAAATAAAAAAAGTGATGGGGATATGTCAAAGGTAACTGAAAGATTTGCAAGTGGCAAAAAACTGAATTAATTTGAACAACAAAATAAAAAAATAGTACTGGATTATAAACAAAAATATGAAATATTTGTGAGCCACATAATGTAAGTAAATGATTGAATGAACGAATAAATATAAATAAATGGGGAGAAAAGAGAAATCTTTTGAATTTCAAGTAATTTGTTCTCTGCTCTCAGGAGGCAGAGATTGCAGTGAGCCAAGATCGTGCCATTGCACTCCAGCCTGAGCAACAAGAGTGAAATTCTGTCTCAAAAAAAGAAAAAAGAAAGCAGTCTGAGAGAGAGGGTTAGGGTTTGCCACCAGAGATCTCGCCCAGTAGTCTTTAACAGTGTGTCCATGTTGCTTCCAACATTCTCTTCACGATGATATGGGTATTCTCTGAGATGGCAGAGGCTTTCTCCACAGCTCTTGTCTTTCATTCATGCGTCCTCACCAGAATTGCCTTTAATGTCCACGTACCTACCAAAAGTCCCTTCATGGAAATCTAGGCTTTTTCCACCATGTATCTCAAAATTCATCCAGCCTCTGCTCACTGCCCAGTTCCAAAGCTGGTCCTTACCATCAGGTATGTTTCACAGCAGAACTCCAGTGTCACTAACAAAATCTGCATTAGTCAGGCATTAGTCAGGGTTCTCCAGAGAAACAGAACCAAAAGGGGTGTGTGTGTGTGTGTGTGTGTGTGTGTGTGTAAACATTATAAGGAATTGGCTCATGCACTTATGGAGACTGACAAGCTGAAGACCCAAGAGAGATGATGGTGTGGTTTGATCCACAAGCCTGAAAACCAGGTGAGCTAATGGTGTGGTTTCTACGTGAAGGTCAGCAGGTCCAAGACCCAGGAGGAGCTGATATTTCTGTTCAAGTCTCAAGGCAGGAATAAAACAATGTCCCAGCTCAAAGGCAGGTGGGAGGAATTCCCTCCGATTTGGGAAATGGTACGTTTTTGTTCTATTTAGACCCTTGTCTGATTGGATGAGACCCACCTTCAGTGGGGAGGGCAATCTGCCTCACTCAGTCTATCAATTTAGATGTTAAGCTCATCCAAAAACACCTTCATAGAAACACTCAGAATAGTGTTTGACCAAGTATCTGGTACCCCATGGGCTAGTGAAATTGATACATGAAATTAACCATCACAGCAGAACTGTTAGAAAGACTTTTTAAAAATAGCGATAAGATCAAATGCTGGCAAGGAGGTTGAGAATCGCTAAGTCATTCATTCATTGCTGGTGGGAACGCAAAATGGTACAGCCATATTCACTCTGGAAAACAGTTTGGCTATTCTTTTTAAAGCTAAAACTAGACTTACCCTATGACTCAGGTATTGCACAATTGGGCTTTTATTCCAATGAAATGAAAACTTGTTTTCATGCAAAAACTCTGCCTAGCAGCTTTATGCACAGTGCCCAGAAACTGGAAACTACTTAAATGTTCTTCAGTGGGCACAGGAGTAAATAAACTGTGGTACATCCTCACCATGGAACACTACTCAGCAATAAAAGGGAATAAACTGTTCATACATGTAACAATTTGAATGAACCTAAGGAAACTATGTTGAATAGGCGGGAAAGCCAATTTTAAAAGGACGCATACTTCATGAATCCATTTATATAACATTTTTAAATAACACAATTACAGAGATGGAGACCATATTGGTGGTTTCCTTGGATTAGGTGTGAATGTAAAGAGGTAGCATGAGGAGAGGTCTGATGATGATGATATAGTTAAATAACTTGATTCTCATGCTGATTATATGAAGCTATACATGTTAAAATCACAAGTTATAACCACATACAGAATGCATGCATAAATAGAGAAACCTGAAAAAGCTCCATAAGTGGTATCAATGTTGATTTCCTGGTTTTCCATTGCATATAGTTATACAAGATGCTAGGCCTGGAGAAGAATAGGTAAAATATACCTGGGAATTCCCTGTATATTTCATTGCAACTTCCAATGACTCTACAATCTTCCAAAACATATTTAAAAAAAAAAAAAAAAGGACCCAACTATATGCTGTCTAAAGACATCCACTGTAAGTACAATGACATACATCAAAATGTAAGAATAAAGAAACATAAACCATGAGATACTAACAAAAAATGTGGGCCAGTTGTATTAAGTCAAATAAAGCAGAACTTAGAAAATATTACAAGAGATAAAAAATACTACGAGATAAAAGAGGGCATTACATATAATAAATGAGCCAATTTACCAATAAGATATCACAACCCTTAAATGTGTAGGCACCTGTCATTAATAGAGTTTCAAAATACATGGAAAAAAAAAAAATGGCTGGGCGCCATGGCTCATGCCTGTAATCCCAGAACTTTGGGAGGCCAAGGTGGGTGGATCATTTGAGGTCAGAAGTTCAAGATCAGCCTGGCCAACATGGTCAAACCCTGTCTCTACTAACAATATAAAAATTAGCCTGGCGTGGTGGTGCACGCCTGTAATCCCAGCTACTCAGGAGGCTGAGGCAGGAGAATCGCTTGAACCCAGGAGGTGGAGGTTGCAGTGAGCCGAGATGGGGCCACTGCACTCCAGCCTGTGCCACAGAGAGAGACTCTGTCTCAAAAAAACAAAACAAAACAAAACTGATAACTCAAAGGAGAAATATTCAAACCCACAATTATATTCGGGGAATTTAACAGTCCTGCCTCACTAACCAATAGAACAAGTGTATAGAGAAACAGCTAGAATATGGAAGACCTGACCAACACAATCACTCAATTGGACTTAGTTGGTCAAATCTTTAATTAACAACATCAGACTATGCTTTCTTACAAGTGTACATGAAACATTCACCAGTATAGAACATACTCTAGGTCACAAAACAAATCTTAACAAAAGTTAAAAAACAAATAGAAATACAAATTGTATAAAGTATATTCTCCAGTCCTATCAGAATTAAACTCAATAACAGAAAGATGTCTGATGAATCTCCCAAATACTTGAAAATTAAACCATTCACCTCTAAATAATCCATGGGTCAAAAGTGAAATGTCAGGGAAAATCAGAAAACCTTTTGAACTAAGTAAAAATGGAAATACAGAATATCAAAATGTGTGTGATACAGATAAAGCAGGATTAGAAAATTCATAGCATAAAAGAATTACATTCAAAAACAAGAAAATTCTCAAATCAATAATTTAAGTTCTTTCTTTAAACAACTAGAGAAACGAGAAAGTAGAAGGAATTAGATAATCAACATAAGAGCAGAGATTTGCAAAACTGAAAACAGTAAAATAGAGAAAATTGATGAAACTGATAATCAGTTCTTAAGGAAGATCAACAAAGTGGATATACCTTTAGCAAAAATGTTGAACAGAGAAAAAAAAAAGAGAGAGAGAGAAGACACAAGTTACCAACATCAGGAATTAAGGAGATGAAATCATTTCAAAGTCTATAGACACTTAAATATAATAAGGAAATACTAGGAACAACTCTATGCCCATAAATTTGACAACTTGGAAGAAACAGACCAATTTCTTAAAAGACACAAACTACCAAAAGTCACAAAGAAAAACCGTATTTCCTGAATAGTCCTATAGCTATTACAAAATTTGAATTCTTAGCTAAAATCCTTCCAAAAATAAAAACTCCCAGCCCACATTGTTCCACTGGTTAATTCTAATCACATACTTAAGAAAGAAACACCAATTTCACACAATCTCTTCCAGGAAATATGAAAAGATACAATAATTCTTACCTCATTTTATGAGCCATCATTACTCTAATACTAAAACCAGACAAAAATATTACAAGAAAAAAATTACAAATATTATCCCTGATGAACAAAGATGTAAGAATCTTTGACAAAAATTTAACAAATCAAGTCCAGTAGTATCTTAAGAAATAACACAGGAATGATGGCAATGTTCTAAAACTGGATTGAGGTAATAAACACATAACTCAATACATTTACTTTAAAAATCATTGAATTGGACACTTAAAATGGATGAGTTTTATTGCATGTAACTTATACTGCAATAAGTCTGCTTTCAAATAAATAAACAAGATGATACAATACTACCAAGTGGGACTTATCCCAGGAATGAAAGGCCATGCAACAACTGAAAATGAATAAATATAATTCACCACACTAGCACAGTAAAAAAGAAAAGCCATGTGACCATCTCAAGAGATGTGGGGAAAGCATTTGACAAAGTTCACCAATTGACTTATGATAAAAAACCGTCAGCAACCTAGGAACAGAAGGGAACTAACTTAATCTGACAAAGAGCAACTACAAAAATCTACAGCCAACATCCCACCTGATGGTGGAAGATTAAATGTTTCCTACCTAAAATAAAGAACAAGGCAAGGAGAGCCACTCTCATCTCTCATTTTCAAAATTTTAATGGAAGTCCTAAACAGTACCAAAGAGGGAGAAAACAATTAAAACTTACAGATTGGAAAGGAAGGAATAAAACATTTTATTCCCAGACCAAATAATTAAGTAGGAAATCTCAAGGAATCTACAGAAAAACTCCCCGAATTAATAAGTGAGTTTAGTAAGCTCACAGAATACAAGATCAAAACAAAAAAAAGCCATTTTATTTCTATATACCAGCAATGAACAATTGCTTTAAGTGCCATGTACAATAGCACTTAAAAACAAACTACTGAGGGATAACTCTAACAACATATGTGCAAGATCTGTATGTGGAAATCTATAAAGCCCTGATAAAATAAATTTTAAAAATCCAAATAAATAAGATACACCAGGTTCATTGATTGGACAACTATGGAAGACACAGATAGTTCAGATGCTTATTGTCCCCAAACTTATCTGCAGACATAATACAATCCCAACCAAAATTCCAGTAGGATTTTTCACAGATACCAATGACTGATTCTAACATTTCTATGGAATGGCAAAGGAACTAGGATATCCTAAATAAATTTGAATAAGAATAGCAAAGTTAAAGAGCTTGCACTGCCTGATTTCCAGACTTACCATAAAGCTGCAGCACTGAGGCCTGTCTACTGGCAAATGAATGAACATGCAAGTGAATGAAACATGCAGAGTCCAGAAACAGACCCACACAACTATAGTATATTGATTTTTTTTTAAGATGCAAAACTGGTTCACTGGAAAAATGATAGTCTTTTCAACAAATGGTGTTGGAAAAACTGTATGTCTGTATGCAAATAAAACTTGATTCATAAATCACATTTTATACAAAAATTAACACAAAAAATGATTGAACTTTTAGAAGAAAATACTAAAGAAATATCTGTGACCATGGATTAGGCAAACACTTGTTAGGTAAGACACCAAAGCATAATCCATAAGAAAAAACTGACAAATTATGGTATGTAATTATACTGCAATAAATCTATTTTAAAATAAATAAATAAATAATACATTATGACCAACTGGGATTTATCCCAAGAATAAAAGGCTGTACAACAATTAAAAATGAATCAAAAACATCAGCCAGGCGCAGTGGCTCACACTTCTAATCCCAGCACTTTGGGAGGCTGGGGCGGGCAGATCACCTGAGGCCAGGAGTTCGAGACCAGCTTGGTCAACATGGCAAAATCCCATCTCCACTAAAAATACGAAATTAGCTGGGTGTGGTGGCATATGCCTGTAATCCCAGCTACTCGGAAGGCCAAGGCAGGAGAATCATTTGAACCAGGGAGGCAGAGGTTGCAGTAAGTGGAGATCATAACACTGCACTCCAGCCTGGGTGACCAAGTGAGACTCTGTCTCAAAAAAAAAAAAAAAAAAGGAAAGAAAAGAAAATGAATCCAAATCCAAATTAACTGTATCAAAATCTAAAACTTTTGTTCTACAAAGGAAGCTCTCAATATGAATAAAAAGACAAACTGGCCGGGCGCAGTGGCTCACGCCTGTAATCCCAGCACTTTGGGAGGCCAAGGCGGGCAGATAACGAAGTCAAGGGTTCAAGACTAGCCTGATCAACATAGTGAAACCCCATCTCTACTAAAAATACAAAAAAATTAGCCGGGTGCAGTGGCACACGCCTGTAATCCCAGCTACTCAGGAGGCTGAGACAGGAGAATCGCCTGAACTCTGGAGGCAGAGGTTGCAGTGAGCCGAGGTCACTCCACTGCACTCTAGCCTGGGCAACAGAGCGAGACTCCATCTCAAAAAAGAAAAAGGCAAACCACAGAGAGAAAACATCTGGAAATTACACATCTGACAAAATACTGCCTAAAAGAACCCTCAACACTCAATGAGAAAACAAACCCAAAAGAAAAATGGGCAAAAAATTTAAACAGACACTTGACTGAAGAAGACACACAGACAGCAAATAAACACATGAAAAGATGTCCAACATTGTTAGCCTTTGGGGAAATGCCAATTAAAACAACTACACATCTATTCAAATGCAAAACAAAAAAACCTGACGACACCAAGTGGTAACATGCACACAGAACCACTGGACCACTCATATATTAACAGTGGGAATGAAAAACTTGTCCAGCCACTGTGGAAAACAGCTTGGCAGTGTCTCAGAACATTGAAAGTCCACCACCATATGTCCCAGGAATCCCATACCTCAAGAGAAATGAAAACTTACATTCACACAGAAACTTGTATGCAAATGTTTATAACAGCTTTATCCATAATCACCAAAAACTGAAACAAAACACTCCAAATGTCCTTCACTGGTGAGTCAGTAAACAAAGGGCATGCATTTAATGGCAATTTTTCCATTATACAATAAAGGAGCCAGTCTCAAAAGGCTATGTGCAGAACAAGTCCATGTTTCAAATATCTAGAGCATGAAAATGTGTGATTTAAAAATATGTGATAAAATAGTTAGAAAAGAAGAACTGTAATGTTCCCAACACAAAGAAAAGATGAACAGTTGAGGGGATGGATACCCCACTGCCCTGATTTGATAACGGCACACTGGATACACGGACCAAAATATCACATGTGGCCTCCAAGTGTATACAACTGTGATATATCAATAAATATAAACACATTTAAAATTTTTAACTGTGGTAACAGTGGAATGTAAGTCAGGGCCGAGTAATGGAGCGAATGTGTCCCAGGAGAGCAGACAGGCGGCCAGGGCAGGTGAAACATGGAGAAGGCGATGAAGACGGACCCTCACCCAGCACAGCAGCAACTTCGTTAACATCACACTAGCTAGATGCTCCAATTAGATACAGCTTGGATAGCTGGTAATTTGTACCAATACTAATATGCAAAGTAATTTAAAAGCATTACTAGGGATAAAAGAATTATTTTATAAGAAATAAAACGGTTCAATTCTCCAAGAGATAATTATATTGTTACAAGCACATAAGAGAATGACCTAAAAATGTGTTTGTGTGCTTGTGTATGTTTGTGTGTTTGTGGGTGTGTTTATGTTTGGGTGTGTTTGTGTGTTCATGTGTATGTGTGTGTGTTTGTGTGTGTGTTAAAAACTGACAGAAACACGGGGTGTTCATAGTGGGAGATTTTAACACATCTATCAGCAAGTTACACAGCAAGCACAGAAAAATCAATAGCTATTCAAAAGATTTGAACAAAGCAATTATGAACAAGGAATGTTTGTGGACACTGGATCCAGCACCTGCAGATACACATGCATTTCAAATTCATGCAGACGTTAATAAAAGCACCACAGCAATGTGTCATCATGCCAGAGTCTCAAACTGTCAGGCTTTGAAATCATATAGAATATAGCCTCTGACTACAATGCAATTAAGTGAGAAATCAACAACAGATAACAAGAAAACTCCCATGTGCCTGGAAATACAGAAACATAAATACCTCACAAAGCGTTTCTTAAATTGAGGTATAATGTATCTTAAACCCAATGCACAATAAGTATACAATTTGTCAATTGCTTTCCTTTTCATCTTTTCTTTAAGAAAACTTTGCCTTCCTGAGGTCGTGAAGGTATTCTCCCACATTTTCTGCTAGATACTCTCTCGTTTCAGCCTGTCCATTAAGGTCTAGGATCCATCTCAAATCACTTTTGTGCATGGTGTGAGGTGGATGCCAGGGTTTTTGCTTTTCGCAAGTGGATATCTAACACAGTGTGCCTGAGTCTTTCCTTTCTCCTGCTCTCTAGCTGAAGTTCAGCTGGGTCTTTCCTTTCCCCTGCTAAGATGCCTTTGCTCTCTGGCTGAAGATCATCTGGGTGTCCTGCACGTGTTTATCGACGGACCTCTGTTTGCTCCATTCGTCTACTTGTCCATCTTTACACATACACATTGTCATTGCTTGTGTAGCTGCATGATAAATGTTAAAATTAAATATTCTAAGTCTTGACATTTTGTTCTTTTTCAAGAATTTTCTGTGGCCATTCTAGGTTCTTTGTATGTCCATGTAAATCTTGGATTCAACATGAATAAGTATTGAATTCTGTCACATGGATTTCCTGCATCGATTGTGATGATCTTGAATTCTTTCCTGGGCAAAGCCAAGAACCCTCCTGGGCTAAGCCCCAGTTTTGGGGCTTGGCTGTCCTGCATCAATACCACCAAAAATACGACATACTTAGAGATACATGAACAAAACATACGAAAGATCTATCTATACACCAAAAGCTACCTGCTGAGACTAAGATGCACTATGTTCATGGACCAGAAGAACTGGTATTGTTAATGGGTCAGTTCTCGTAAGACTGATCTACAGATTAAATTCAGTGACATGCAAAACCCCACAAGTTTTTTTGTGGAAGTTGACAAATTTATTTTAAAATTCATGTGGAAATTCAAAAGATCTAAAATAGCCAAAGCAACTTTGAAAAAGAATAGCAAATTTGGAGGACTGATACCACAAGATTTAAAGACTTATAAAGCCACAGTTATAAAGAAAATGTGGCACTGATGTCAAGATAAACAAATAGAATAATGGAACTAAATAGAGAGACCAGAAATTGACTCAGAAAAATACGGACAACTGATTTTTGTGAAAGGGACAAAGACAATTCAGTAGAGAAAAAAGAACTTTGAGCCGTACCTCATACCATAAGCAAAAATGAACTCAAAATACATCATGGACCTAAATAAAAACTCTTAAAATTATATAACTTCTAGAAGAAAATATGGGAAAAAGTCTTGGATTATGCAAAGATTTTTTGAATATAACTTGAATATAAAATACAAACTATAAAAGAATCAATAGATGGATTGTACTTCATCAAAATGAAAACCTCCTCCTAAAATACATTAAGAAAAAAAAAAGATAAGCCATAGACTGGGAAAAAATGCACATTATGTATTTAATAAAGGACTTATATTCAGAAAATAAAACGAACGCTCATGCTCAAGAATAAGGAAACAAATAACCCAATAAAATAACAGGCAAAATATCTGAGCTTCACCAAAGACGACACATGAATGGCAACTAGGCAAGGATCATTAGGCTTTAGGGAAATGCAAATTAAAACCACTGCACTTCTAGTACAGTGGCTAAAATTAAAACATGGACCACACCAGTTGTTGGAGAGGATGTGGAGAATCTTGAACTCAAAATCATAAATCCACTTCGGAAAATGGTTTGGAGGTTTCCTAAGTAGCTAAACATGCACCTACCATATGATCTAGCCATTGTACTCCTAGGTATTCACCCAAGGAAATTAAGACACCTGCGTGTAAAAAGACTTGTACATGAAGGTTCACAACGGCATCACTGACAATAGCCCCCAAAAGAAACAACCCACAAGTCCACCAGCAGGCAAATGGATTATACACACTGTGGGGCATCCATATGATGGAACGCACCTCAGGAACGGCAAGGAACAAGCAAGCAATACAACAGGAACATGGATGAGTCTCAAAATACTGTGTCGTAAAAGCCAGAAGAAAGAGGGTGCAGGCGATGATTCTGGGACTATAAATTCCAGACAGCGCAGACTGACCTGTGGTGACAGAGGCACATCAGCGGTTGCGGTAGACGGGGTGTGGAGAGGGGCAGGAAGGAGGGTAAAAGTAGGGCAGGAAGTGGAAGTTGTGATGATGAGACATTCACTGCCTGGATTGTGGTGATGGCTTCACTGGTGTGTGCCTGTCAGAACTCATCAGATGGTCCACTTTAAATACACCAGTTTAACATGGCACAGGTATACATATGTAACAAACCTGCACGTTATGCACATGTACCCTAGAACTTAAAGTATAATAAAAAAATAAATAAATAATAAATAAATAACCAGTTTATTGTACGTTGATCATACCTCAGTAAAGCTTTTTATTATTTTTATTTTCTTTCGATAAAGCTGTTTCTAAAGAAAGAAAAAGTTCCCACAGAGAAAACGCCAGACACAGGACCCACAGAATCAGCAATGCGTGCAAAGCACACCACTGACGCCAAAGCTGGTTTTTTCCAGGACTGCAAAGTTCCATTTAGAAAAAAGTTAACACTAGAAAATCAGTCACTGTAATTTGCCACACTGAAATGCTAAGGGAGAACAATCATACTGTCATCTTAAGAGATGTAAAAATTTTACTATACAATTCAGGATCCATTTCTGATAATAAAGTGTTTGCAAACGAGAAATAGGAGGGAACTTCCTTAATCTGATAACAAGAGCATAGAAAAGCAGCTCACAGCAGCGTCCCAGTCCCAGCTCTCACCACCCCACCCGCGGCACACTTTGCCCTGGGGGCCAAACCCAGTGCAGAAAGATGAAAAGGAAAAGGCACGATACTTGGAGAATGAAAGTGAAGACCAGCAGGACTCACAGACACGCCGCTGGGAATGCCAAGACCCACGGGAACCGCAGATCACTTAGCCACACGGGAAAGTTTAGCGAGTTTACTGAACATAGACAAAAGTCACTTGTTTTTCTACATATAAGCAATGAACAGAAAATGACTTTTTAAAAATAGCTACCGCTTATAAAGGCAACAAAACTGCCAACGATCTAGGAATTAATCTAGCGAAAGACGTGGAAGGCGTTAATGCAGAAAGCTGAGAGGCCTTACAGGAAAATCTAAGTAAATGCGGAAACGCACCACGTTTCTGGGTTGGAAGCTTTCCTGTTGCAAAGATGTGAAATTTCCCCCAAAGTAAACTCTGGGAGGGAGACAGGACTTGACGAACTGACTTAACATTTACCTGGAAACCCAGCCCACAGCGCAGGGCGGAGAAGGCGGTGGGTTTCACAACCAGGCGGCCGCGGGTGCTCCCCGGGCGGTGCTGAGGGGTGGGGGCGTCCGGGGGCCGCGTTGGGCGTGGGCTCCTCCCTGCCAGCCCGGCGTGGGGGGGAGGGGACCGCGTGGATGGGACCCCAAAGGCGCACGGACACAGCCAGGAGGCTGCCCGGGGGCGCCGGGCCCAGGACGTGTGGACGCGGGCGCTGCGTGGGGCGGGGTCCCCGGGGCGGGGAGGGGGTGGGGGTCGCTGAGGCGGTGGCGGCCCCCGTCTTGGGCTCTCAGTGAGGCGGACCCGGAGCCCTGGGAGAGACCCCGAGAAACGGGCACGACCTGGAGTCTGCACGCGCCCGAGGCAGGGGGCGCGGTGGGGCTGTAGGGCTGGGTGGGCGGCACCGCCACGCTGTGCGCTACGTCCAGGAAGAGCCTCGGCCCGGGGCCTCCAGGCGGGGGGCTCTGCCTGGGGGTGGGTGGTCGACCCGGAAGCTGCCCCGGGAGAAGGGGCCGCGCCAGGGCAGGGCTGGGCGGGGCCAGAGCCGCCAGTCTGCGGTGTTCGTGCCCTCAGGGGTCCTGGCCGCCCTGGCAAAGCCTCCTGGTGGGCACTGCAGGGCGGAGCGGGGCTGCGCCACGGACACAGGCCCAGTAAAGCTCCCGGGCTACCCCCAGCACAAAACTGGAGAAGATGAGAATGGCACCTTCACCGATGGACACCCAGCCTCCGCTCTCCCCCAACCCACAGCCCCGGCCTTTGGAGCCCCGGGCTCGGTCCTGACGCACCCCAATGCCCACCTCCAGCCCTGGCCCCTGCTCCACACGCCTGTGTCCACGCCTCTGCCCAACTGTTCCTCCATCTCTGAACTTGCACCCCAAAACCTTACTTCCGACTTCCCCCAGCCCCCAAAACCACGCTGACCCCAGAGCCTTCCGCTTTTCTCTGTTCCACACCCACATCCGATCCATCAGCAAATCCATCGGACTGCACCCCAGCAGGGTCTGCATGATTTCAGCTGCAAGGGCTGCCCCCAACTGGGCCCTGCCCCACGCATGCTCCACCAGCGTCCACAGGTCCAGGGGGATCCATGAAAGCAAAGTCATATCAGTCCCCACTCTGCTCACCACCCCGCAGCCGCTCAGTCGCTGACAGTCAAGGACACACCACAGGCCTGTGTGCCGCCCCCCACCGCTGAGCTCAGCCCTTCCTGCCCACTGCTGGGTCCCCCACCACGCAGGGCCCATGCCCACCTTTGCCTCTGCAGGAACCGTCCCCTTTCCCAGCACTCTCTTCTCTGACCCCTCCAGGGTGGAACCTGGCCTTGGGTCTTCTGTCCAAGCAGTGGCCCTGATCCCACTCCTTTTCGTGCCTGCCTCTCCGTGCCACGCTCCACCCCCATGTGCGGCAGAGTTGACCGCCATTAGCTGTTGTCTGTCCCCCTCCAACACCTGATCCCCCAGGCAAAGACTCATCTGTCCACTGCTGGGTCGGGAGCCAGTGCAGAGACCCAGGAAGGACCCGCTGACCTGGCTGAATGTGAATAGATGTGACATTTATGAATGTGGCTTTGGGACATGGGAACATAGAGCCATACATCTGCCTCCAGCAGCCCTGGAGGTCTGTGCCCTGCGTGGATCAGGACCCTAAGCCAGGCAGTATGGACTGATCTGCTGTCCCCGAGGCCAATGAAGTCCCTTCTCTAAGCACACACAGAAGGCGGGCGCCAAAGAAAGACCCCTCAGTGGGTCCTGGGCACCTTCTCCTCACCTCCCACTGCCCTCTGCCAGCTTGAGCTGTCCAGCCTGGACCGCCCCTCTGTGGAGCATCAGCCAGGCTCAGCCAACCAGGCGGGGAGCAGTCAGAGGACCTTGGTGTCCAGGGAGAGGGCTCTGTCCCAGGGCCATGGTCCTCATGGGTCTAGGTAACGAGGGCAGAGGGTTCAGGTGCCTTTGCCTTAATAGCCAATGAAAAGGTTTCCTCAATCAACCCTGTGCCCCTCACAGTGGCCCGGCCAGAGATCAGGAGGTGAGGGACAGACAATGAGTCAAACTCCAGTCTTAGCCCCGACTGCTCTGAGCAGGCAGGCGGAGTCCACCTGTGGGAGACCCTGGGGGACCGGCGCCCTCTGCTCTGGGATGTAGGGGTTGGCAGGCATAGAAGGATCCCCAGGTGGGTTCTTCCTGGTCCCCCTCTGTTCCTCCGGCTGCTGCTGGGGTGTGCAGGTATGTTCGTCAGTGCCCCACATCCTGCTCAGGCCAGATCACACCTGCCCTGTCCCACAGAGGCAGCTGGGGTGGGGCCGGTGGGCACGTTTCCCTTCGGCCTTCAATTCCGATTCCAGCCACTCTGGCTGATGGGCCTGGTCACAGGGGAGGCAGGTCCCTTGGGCAGGTGAGAGGGACCTGTGTGTGCCACCCCCAGGACAGGTGGGAAGAGCCTCTGCTCCCTCGCCCATCCCCAGCCCTCTGAGAGAAGCCCCATCTGAACAGCTTCTGTCTTCTGAGATGTGTGTCAGTGAGGGTGGAGGACGGTTGACTCTGGCCTTGTCCAGACGGGCCTCAGCTCCCAGGCTGCCCAGTACATGGCCACACTCCCTGCATCAAGGGTACAGGACCTGCGTGGACCTGCCCAGGCAGGTAGGCTTTCCCCACACCCTGACTCCTACCCTCTGAAGAACAGGGAGGAGGCCTGCTCGGCCCTGGCAGTTGCACCACAGCACATCTGCACATGCCTGTGCCTATAACTACATCGGGCAGCGAGTTGTCTGGGGTGGGCTGGTCAACAAGCTTCCCTGGAGCAGGCGGCCATGAGGAGGGGCAGCATGTCTGTGGTTTCACATTTGTCCCTGTTTCAGGGCCTTGTTTATCCACTTGTTTCTGTGGGAAGCACGGTGCCCCAGAGGCCGGGGGGAGTGATGCCTGCCTGTCTCCTGGGCAGGGGCAGCATGTCTGCATGGATGTCTGTGTGCTGGGCCTGGATCTGCTGTGTGCGTGTTTTTGTCTGCCTGCTGGGAGCCTCTGTCTGCGTGGGGGCCTGTGCTGGGGACACATGTGTCCGGGTGGGGATGGGTTTAGTTCTGATGCAGGTACCTGGGTGCCCTCTGAGTGAAGCCAAGTGTGGGGTCGGGGATGTGATTCTGCATTTACGGTAGGTGTGGGGGGCATATGGGCTGTGTGAGAGCATCTCTGCAGGGCCTGCATGCCAAGCTGTCCGTGGGCACCTCTGTGTATAGGGCATGAAGCTCTCCGGCTCCACATTCGGCAGCAGCTGGGGTCCCTCACACCCCACGGCCCCACAGAGCAGAGCACAGGGTGCGCCACGTACCTAAATGACGAGAACTCAAGGTCTCCGCTGCAGATTCCGCCTCAGATTCTATCAGATAAGGCAATGCTGGCTGCATCTTTCGAGAGGGAACCTGAGACCGGAAGAGACAGATGTGCACCTCAAGCCCCACGGCTGCTGAGTGGCAGCTTTGAGAGGAAGCTGGTGGTCACAAGTCACAGGAGCCGTGGGCAGTGAGAGGCCCAGATCACCAGGGAGATGGTAGCATCAAGGATGGGGACTGTGCAAAGGTGAGGGCTTTGGCCACACTGGGTCTGACCTCGCTAAGATCTGACCCAAAACCTCCTGGTGCACAGCTTCACGCCACCCCCGACGGACACCCGAAGCTCCAGAGTGAGCTCGTCCATGGGGGACCAGCACAGGGGCTGCACCACAGAGACTCCTGACCCCTCCCAATCCACAGGTCCAAGGTCACAAAGCAAGGGTGGGTCTGGAATTTGAATTCCAGGCCCTGTTCCAGAGCCCACACTCTGAAGAGCTCTGCTGCCTCCCACGGTCTTTTCAGGACAGAACTGCACATTTCTGCTGGCCTCACACAGGCACTGAGCAGGCTGGGGAGGGAAAGGCACAGAGGGTCTGGGCAGCCCAGGCGCAGAGGCAGGAGACGCAGTGGACGAGCAGTGCAGGGTGAGGGTGGGGGCCGAGGCTGGGGGCTGCCCTCTCAAGTCCATCCTGCAGGGTTCTTGGTCCAGGGACCTCCTTGGGGAGTGGCAGGGTGGGCAGAGCTGCCTCCCCCCATAGCATCTATTAGCTGGCCAGCCTCAGAGGCTGCCATGGCCCAGGGCTGGAGGAGCCCTCCACACACACCATCTGCCATGCCCCAAGCTCAGCTCTGCGGTGCTTCGTCGTCAGCCATTCCTGGCCCGGATGCATTCACAAAATTACGCAGCTTGTTTATCAAACTGGCTGAGCTTCACCTTGAGGTTAAGTGGAGGATACATAGAGAGCTTACCAGAGGCACTTACGGTGCAGATAAGCAGGAAAAGCCCAACCACACTACACACAAATAGATTTACTTTAAAACGGGGTGGGGAGAGAGGAGAAACAGGAAAACGGGACATAGGACTCGGGTGGCCAAGAACGTTACCAAACAAAAACCAAGCTGCTGGGTCACCCACTGCCCACCCATGACCCAGTCTCCATGGACGGCTGGCCCCCAGCTCTGTTGGGAGCCAGTGGGTAAGGGAGGCTAGAACCTGAGCTCACAGCCCCAACGTACCCTGACCCAGACCCCGACAGACGCTGACTCAGATACCTATAGACCCCGACCCAGACCTCGATGGACGCTGACCCAGACCCTGATGGATGCCAACCAAGACCCCAAAGGACCCTGACCTAGACCCCGATGGGCCCTGACCTAGACCCCGATGGGCCCTGACCCAGGCACTCATGGACCCCATCCCAGGCACTGGGGGTCCCCACAGGGATGCCCCACCCTTAGGCCCCTCCCTGTATCCCTCCCTAACCGGCCCCCAGACCATAGCACAAGGAGCCCCTGGAGAGGCTGAGCCACTCTTCCAGGCAAATATCCTGGTTTCCAGGCACACACACGTTTATCAAAACCCATCACCTCAACACTAAGCACATTACTGTATAAACTTTGCCTCCACAAAGAAATTTAGAAAGGGCTAAAGAATCCCTACAAATCAATTACTAAAAGATGACACCATTGGGAGCAATGTGGAAAAGACACACAGAAGCAGAAACACTCATTGATACCAAACCTGTGGGATAAGCAGGAACAGACGAGCCACCAACACAATGAGACGCTGCTTCTTACCCACTAAAGTGGCCAAGACTGAGAATTCTACGACACCACCTGCTGGAGAGGGTAGAAGATCCACAGGAGCTGTGCAGCCACACTGGGAAAAGAAGTTGGTATTTTCTTAGGAAGTTTTGAGTAAAGTTTGACCTCAGCATTCCCATTCTTACAGGTGGATTACAAGAGAAATATTCACACACAACAACCAGGAACCTGGCACAGGAATGTCACCCAGTGCCATTCGCAATGACAGAGGACTGGGGATCGTTCCAGGTGTCGGTGAACAAAGAACGTGTTATGACTTGGGGTGTAGTCACACCATGGAATATTACATGGGTGTCCAAGTGAGCAGAGTGCAGCTGCTGAGAAGAGGGAGAGCCTTGACATCAAAGAGCAAGACCTAGGGATAGTGCACAGCCCAGCGCTCTGGGTTATGAAGCTTGAATCCCAGCAAAGCTCCGCCTGTGTTTCAGGTCATCAATGTGCTTTCGCCGCCAGAGAATCCCAAGGAATGGTACCTCTGAGAGTGGGAGAGCGGAGGAGCTAAGCTCATCGGTTAGTAATTGTCTATGTCCAGTGCTGAGGGAGGTTTCTGTGCTCTTTGTATTATTTTATAAATAGATGGACAAATGCCATGCATCGAAAAAGAAATAAAATGGGTGTTCCGAAGGCAGCCTGCTGGGTAGCATTCAGCAGCCCCCAACCTTAAGGGAAGGGCCTTGAGTCTGCGACCTGTCCCGGGTTGGCGTCCCCAGGGTCAGGTCACCGGGACGGAAGGTTGCATGGAAAGCCCTATTTGCCGCTGAGCAGAGCGTGGGGAGGCCTCCCAGCTCGGCGGGTCCCTCCATGGACCTGCAGAGCACCTTACAAATCGCTCTGGGAGTCCCACCAGAGCGAAAATTTGCAATGAGAGACTTCCAGCATGGGGAGCAGATACGGGGTGAAGAGGGCAAGGTCACAAAGGAGCCGAATAAGAAACACCAGCGGGGGCGGGTAGAGACGGGGCTGTGGGGGACGCACCTGCGAGGGAGGTGGGTCCCGCCGTGACCTTGGGTCTCCACACAAAGGCCTGGGGAAGGCTGCGAGGACTGCACCCAGGGCCGCCGCACTGAGCCTCGAGCTGCCTCGCTGGCGGTTCCATGTCGCCCGGGGCGCTGACGGGCTGGGGACGGTCCTCAGAGCTGAGCCTTCCTCCGCCCGGCCCCTCCAGGCAGCCGCCCATGCAGCCCCTGAGGCACAGCCCATGTGTCTCTCGAGGCTGCCCCATAGCGTTCCATCCTCACCGCCACCTTGGGTGAGGGTCTCTGAAGCCGCATCACCAGGTGAGCCTGGAGCACCGCCAGCTCCATCCCCTGACCGCTGGTGAGGAGGGGATGGTAGAAGGCTGAGTCAAGGGTCACTGGGGAATTTCACTTATCCATAGGGACCCTGCCACTGTCCAGGTGCAAACAAACCCAGAGGCACACTGCGAGGTAGGGGTCTGGGGCTCACCTCCCCCGAGAGGGGAGGGACCTCCCAGAGGAGCTGCTGCGCCGGCCTGCGGAGCTCCTTCTCTCATCACTGTCCCAGCTCACCCTCCAACTCCCCACCTGCCCTCAGACACCCAACTGCAGGCAGGTCCAGGAAACAAAACCCCATGCCACACAGACCCATTGGAGGCTCTGAGGGGATGGCTCCCACCCTTCCTTCGTCCACCCCTTTGCTGGCTCAGAAAGTACAAGATAAAGATGTCAGGGCCTAAAACGTGGGGAGAAGCCTCCCCCACCTCTGCAAAAGCCCTGGAAGCTTTGTTCACCCTATAGGGTGCCCTTGGTCCCTGGGAGCCAGCAGGGTTGAGCTCCAGGAAGGGCCCACACGGCCCCTGAGAAAGCACACCAGGAAGAATGGGTCTTCCCTTGCGCTGCGTGTGTACATCTGGGGGTGTGCACCCGGGTGCGGGGGTGTGCACCTGGGTGCATGTGTGTGCACCAGGGTGTGTGTGCACCAGGGTGTGTGTGCATCTGGGGAGGGACATGCACTGGGTGTGTATTGTGTGCACCTGGCCATGTACCTGTGTGTTGGGGCAGGGAAGATTATGCATCTCAGGGCGTATAGGTGTAAGGGGGGTATACCTGATCATATGAGTGTGCACAGGTCCCAAGGCCCCTTGGCCACGTGTTAGCTCTGGGTAAGTGTGCATGTTGCACTGAGAGGTGGGGATGACAGATAAGTATTGCGGCAAGTTCCAAAGGTGCATGGTGGGACGATCACCCTCCCTGCCTGTGAGCCCGAGCCCCTGCCCTAAGATCCCAGGAGGGGTTACAGTGCTGTTACCTAGCTCTCACCAGTGGAGCAGGGCTCTGAGCCCATCACACACCACACCCAAGTCTCTCCACTGTTCCGGTGTGCTCAGCCTCCCTCACCAGGAGGGCCATGTACAATTCCAGCAATACTCTGGTGACAGAGGTGGTCTCTCTGGGCTTCCCAGAGCGGCACCATCTTCAAGGGCTGCTATTTGGTCACTCCTCGTCATCTATGTGGGGACCGTCGGAGCCAGCCACCACCTGCACACATCCACGTACCTTTTCCTGGCCAACCTCTCAGTGCTGGAGACTCTGTACACCTTGGTCACCATCCTGACACTGCTGGCCGGCCTCCTGGCACAAGCGAGGACCATCTAACTCCTTCTTGGGGCAACGCACCTGGCTGCTCCTCTTCCTCTCACTTAGCTCATCTGAGGGCTTCCTCTTGACCACCATGGACTGTAACCGGCCCCCGGGCATCTGCCACCTGCTGCACTACCCAGTCCATTATGGACTCCGGGCTCTGCATGCACCTAGCCCTCAGCACCTGGCTCAGCGGCTTCCCGGCCTCCTTTGTGTCCATGGCGCTCAACTCCAGCCTGAGGCTCCGCAGCCCCCAAGTCCTCAACCACTTCCGTGATATCTCACCCCCACTACTGTGGCTCTCTTGCTCCTGCACCACTGCCATAGAAATGCTGGACTCAGGCAGCCCAGGTGATCCTTGTGGCTTTCCTGCAGGCAACCACAGTCTCCTACACCCTCATCCTGGCCAGGTTGCTAAGGATTCCAGGAAGGTCCGGCAGCCAAAGGCCTTCCCCACCCATGTCTCCCACCTGGAATAGCGGCTCCTCTGACCTCATCAAGCTGGTGTCCGGGGTCTACTTGGTTAGGATCCCTCTGCTCAAACCCATCATTTACTGCCTGGGGAACTGCAACATCAGGGAGGCCCTGGCCAAACTCCTCCAGGCCCTGCACCTTTAGAGCACCAGCTGCAGAAGGGAGGGCTGCCCAATCCCTCGTCCCTTCCCTGTGCTCACAGACACTGGTAACCCCCCAAGGCAGCCACAGCCCTCTCCCACCAGGGCAGTCAGCAAGCCCCACCCTCGCCCATATCACCCAGAGTCAGAGTTGCTAAGAGCACAGAGTGGCCATAGGCAGGCATCTCCATGAGCAGGGGAGGGGCAGAGACACCAGACCTGGACCTCAGCACTGCTGGGACAGCTCCTCGCCACGGCAGCTGGGAGCCTCCCCCAGGAGAAGCTGGGCCTGGAGTTCACAGGAAGCCCCCTCTCATGGCCGCTCTCCTGACCCTCTCAGATGAACAGCTGCTATGGAGGCCAGCCACTTTGCCTGCATCTCTGTGATGCTGGAAAAGGGACTTGACAAACTGCATTTCTGCTTTCTGTTGAGAAGTCAGCTGCCAGTCTTACTTTTACTCTTTTGTAGGTAATTTGAGTTTCCCCTGCTTCTGGAAGTTGTTTGGTTTACAGCTGTCTTACCTAGGTATGCTTGTTTTTGTATTTATTGCACTTGGAGTTTGTAATGCTTCTAAAATTAATGATTTAATTCCTTTCATCAGTTTTTGGAAATTACTGGTGATTACTTCTTTGAATATTACATCTACCTCATTCTTCCTTTTCTTTCCATTGGTTCTAATATTACACGGCATGCCAGGCCTTTTTATAGTGTACCCTCTGCTTCCTAACATCCTATTCTCCACACTCTTTTTTTTTTCTGGATTATTTTCTGATCTTCCAAGTTACTAATTCTCTCTCTGGCCATGCCTAATCTTCTGTGTTTTAAAATGTATTTTTTGATTCCAGACTTTCCTTTTAGTCCTTTTAGTTTCCCATTCTCTACCAAAATTCTCAATCTTGTTTTATTCCTGTAGACATGGACAGGTTCCTCCATGACTTTCTTAATGGTATCCTTGTTCTCGTGTTGGTCGCTGTCTAATCCTTGCCAAGACTGGGTTGTTTTATCACTATGGCTTTCTACAATGTCTTAATATGACATGGTGAGTTGCTCTTGTTTGATCTTCTTTTTCAAAATTATTTTATTAATAGTTATTTTAGGCCTTTATTTTTCCATATAGACTTTAGAAACTTTTGGGTTCTGCACTATTTTGTTACTACCATAACAAAGTGCCAGAGACAGGGTGGCTTAGAAAACAGAAATTTGTTTTCTCACAGTTTGGCTGGGTTAGTTTCTTCTGTGGCCTCTCTTCTTGGCTTGTAGACACTGTCTTCTCCCTATGTCTTCACAGGGCTGTCCCTCAATGGGTTTCTGGGTCCTAAGCTCCTCTTGTTAAGGACATCAAGCTCACCTCACCTAACTTTAGACACCTCTTTAAGGTCCTATTTCCAAATGCACTCACCCCTGCAGGTACTAGGGGTTGGGACTTCAATGTATGAATTTGAGGGAAACATAGTTCAGCTCATAACAGAGCTTTTTAAAAATTATGCCAAGATTTTGATTGTAATTTCATTAAATTTATGGCTCAATTTGTGGTGAATTCTCACCTTTGCAATATCCTATTCATGCTCCATTTATGCAGATTTTCTTTTATATTCTTTAATAACTTTTTGATGTTCTCCATAGAGGTCTTTTACATTGTGGATTGTGGTGAATGGCCTTTTTTTTTTTGCAGACGGAATCTTGCTCTGCCACCTAGGCTGGAGTGCAGTGGTGCAATCTCAGCTCACTGCAACCTCCACCTCCAGGGTTTGAGTGATTCTCATGCCTCAGCCTCCTGTGCACAGGCACGTGCCACCACAACTGGCTAATTTTTGTAATTTTGGTAGAGACGGGGTTGCACCATTTTGGCCAGTCTGGTCTCAAACTCCTGGCCTTAGGTGATCTGCCCGACTTGGCCTCCCAAAGGGCTAGGATTACAGGCATAAGCCATCATGCCAGGCTATGAATGACTTTTTCTTTTATATTTCCTAAAGCTATTTTTTGTTCTGGTAGAGAAATTCTACCATCCTTTAAGTCTAAGGTACACATCTAGCTGCAAGTCTAGGGAGCACTACTTAAAACAGGGGCGAGAGGTGAGACACCCAGTAGTGCAGAGCAGCCCTGCTGTGTGCTGGGGACGACCCCACCCTCCAGCCGCATCACTGTCTTGAGTGGAAGTTACACATCCGCTCCCAGGGCCAGGGGAGGGAGCAGTCACAGACATTCCTCATGAGCCAAAAATAAGCGAGGTCTGGCTGTGGCACTGTCCACTGCCGGCTCCAGCACCAGGGGTTGCCCAAGAACCCCCTTGACTCCTTGGGGTAAGCAGCTCACTGCTGGCTGTTCTGTGTGTGACGGGAAAGGGGGACTCGACCAGAGTGTGCAGACCTATGATGACCCCCACTTCCACCTCCACATCCCATGGCCGCAGAAGACCTGTCAGTCACTTTCAAATACATGGTCTTCCCAGAGGTTCTAAAAACACTGTTGTCCATCTCACCCAGAAAGCTAAGCTTCTGTTCAGTCCTTAACGGTGGCTATAAATGAGAAGCATAGCTTGGTTTCCTTCTAATATCCGGCAAGTTAGAAGACAGAAAGTATTTATTCACTTATTCATCACATATTTGCAGGGCAACCCTACACGGGACAGCAGAGGTCCCACGTGGGCGGTGCACCCGGAACCAGGCTCAGAGCTGGCGACGTGCCCTCAGTTGAAACTCACCGGAGGCGCGGCCGCCCTGGGCTGGGAAGACGCCGTGGGCCCAGGTGGCATCAGAATCCACAGGAGGGAGGCAGCTGGCCCAGGAGAGGCCGTGGCGGGCCTTTGGGGATCGTGAGAGTCGACTCCATCCTCCCTGAAACAAGGCCGGAGGTTGAGGAGGTCCCTGCCCGGCCCCGCAGCTGACAACAAGGGGAGAAGCCGCACCTGCCGGGGTAGGGACCGCGGAGTGGGCTCGGGCCTCCGTGGGGCCAGCACGGGGACCCTCTCCTCTCAAGACCTCGGCTCTCATCCCCGGGCACCGGGACTCACAGTCGGATGGGCCCGGGTGGGGACCAGGGTGTGGAGGAGGAGGAAGCGGGGCGAGTGGAGCAGGGCCGGATGCGGGGTTCGTGGGGGACGGCGGAGCGCGGACCTTGTGATGCAGGAGACGGAGGGGGCTGGTGATGGAGGACTGGAGGCCGCGAGGATGGGGAATGGAGACGTCCTTTCCCCTCCCACGGCTCACCAGGATGCGCCTCCGTGACTGCCAGCCCCAATCCAGGAGGAGGCCTCGCGCAAAACCCAGGCGCCTGGCTTCCGCGCTCTGGCTGAGGGTCTGCGCCGCCGCCCGCCCGCTCCTTCCCGCTCAGCCGCGGCCCCTGGGGAGGATACTCCGGCGCCCGGTTCTATCTGAGGCCCGCGGCGGGAAAGGCCAGGAGGCTGAGGCGGGTACAGAGCCGGAAGCGAGGGAGGGGATGCAGCCGTCGCCAAGGTGGCCGCGTCCGGAGGCGGCCCTGCGACTCGACCCTGTCCTATCCCCCTCCCCAGCTGCTGAACCAGGCGGCCAGGGACTGCATGGAGCACGGGGCTTGCGCGGGAGGGACGGTCCCTGGGGTACTGGCCTGCTGGGGCGGGGTCCGCATGGTGTCAGCAGCCGCTTGTCCTCCACAGCACCCGCAAGGCCCGCACCCAGGCTCTGGCCCCAAAGGTGGGCGCCAGGCCCAGGCACTGCTGGCCTGCGCTGCAGACCCTGATGTGAGCCAGCACTTGGTCCCCGCTAACGTGTACTCCAAACACAACACCACTCCCCTCATGCTGCCCCCCCACATCCCAGCAACGCGTGCAGAGCCCAGGAGCATGGCGGTCCTCCCCCAGGCCTACCTCCCCACACCCAGGGCCTGGACACCCCCCGAGGCCTGGACACTCCCACCGCGGGGCTCCATCCCCGCTTCTACGCCCCCAATCCAGGTGCACAGCCTTCAGCTGCAGAACCCTCCTGCCTCACCTGCCACTTCCCAGCGCCTCCCCCAGGCCTAAATCCTTGATGCTAGAGGTTAAATCGCACCCCCCTAGGCCTGCGTGGGCCTCCAAGATGCTGAGGGCACCCTGATCCCACAAAAGCCGAGGGTTCCTCTGCTCTCCAACCCTGAGGCCTCCGCCCCTGGGCACCCAATCTCCATGGAAACCGAGGGCCCTTTCCCTCTCTTCCTGCAGGCTTGGCTCCATGAAGATGAGCTGGGCACCCGTGACGTGCTGGGCTCTGCTACCGGTGGCCGCTTTCCTGAGACAGCGGTGCAGCCAAGGGCAGCCGCGGACCGCTCGGCGGGGGCTCGATAGGGGCCTCGAGGGTGTGTGTAAGGCCGGCACCGCGCTATGGTGCCTCGGGCTCCTCCCTGCGCGTGGCTGCGGCCGGGACCGCCGTGAGGGCGGCAGCGGTCCTGGCAGCAAGTTCAGGCTGAAGAAGGGCCGCGGGATCCGGGGAAGGCAACCTGGAGGACGATGAGGACTGGGTTCCCGAAGGCAAAAAGACCGGCCCCGGCAACTACACCTACCGGGCGTGGCCTTTGGGCGCTGGACCCACGCGCGGCCCGGCCTCGGTCTCGTACTGGGCGGTGCCCTCAGCACCCTGGGGCTGCAACGGCCCTAGGCCTGGCTGGCATCAGGGGCGACATCTGGCCCCCAGCCCACACCGATCCCCAGGCTCCTCTGACCTGGGCTCCCCCTTCCTCCCTTGCCCATAGTCTTGGAGCCCCAGTTTGTGCAGGAACTGCAGGCTGTCCCTGTGGATCCGCCATCCACCGTCCTGCCCACGCCGCCTCAGCCTCCCACCTCCCACCTAGAGGGGACCATGGGCCCTGCCTCACCCCTTCCAGGATGTTAGGGTACCCCCAGTCAAAAAGGCAGCGGCCTGTGACTCCTGTACCAACGGCCCAGCCATGCTCCAGAGCTGCCCAAAGGGAGGTGCCAAGACCAGGAACACATGCCACCCTGGCTCCCCTCACCTGCTCAGGGGCTGTGGTGACCCATGGGCAGGGAGGCCACCTCAGGCTGGTTCTGCCCCTGAGGCCCTGAGGAATCTGACCCTCCCCAAAAGAAGCAATGAAACAGACCAAAGGAGTTAAGAATGTAGGGGGAAGTGAAGGGAAAACATTAGGTGCTAAACACCTGCCCAGAAGAAAAGAGTAGATCTCACAGCATTCGCAAGTAAGAAAACCGTCTGTCCAGGAACCCTAACCAAAACCCTAAGCGCAACGCCTACCACTAACCCCTGACCCGAATGTTGACCCTTAATCCTAACCCCTCACCCTAACACCTAATGCCAAACACGAACCCTTAATCCTAACACTAACCCCTAACCTAAAACCCAACCCTAACTGCTACTCCAACCCCAAGGAAAAGCACTAAACCCCTAACCCAACTGTAACTCCTATCACTAGCCCTAACCCTTAAACCTAACCCTGTACCCTAAACCGTAACCCCTAACCCTAACCCCAAACCCCACACCTAACCCTAACACCAACCCTAAAACACTAACCTCTAACCCTAACAATCCTTAGCCTAACACCCAAACCCTAACCCCGAACCCTGACCCAATTCTTCTATCCCCGAAACCCTAACCCCAAACCCTAACCCTAACATCCTAACCCCAACCCTAAAACCCTGACCCTAACCATTAAACCCTGACCCTAAACGCTACCCCTACCCCAACCCTGGAGCAACCCTAACCCTACCCCTAATCCTTTCCCTACCCCTAACACTAACCCCAAACCCTAACCCCACCCCAATCCTAAAACTAACTTCTAAACCCTAAACCCTAACCCAAACCCTAACTCTACCCCAACTCTAACCTTTATCCCTAACTCTAATCTGTAGCCCTAACCCAAAACCCTAAGGTAACCTTTTATAGGCTGGGATTCAAGGCTTTGTATTTAGGACGGGCGGGTGTTCTGGTGTCTCCCACTCACCTGCACGGGAAAGTTCTTCTGTTGGTTCTTCACAACAAGTCACGGTGTATCGCGGCCTCCCCTGGTCGGTAAAGGGCTGGGTTCTCCCAAAAGCCTCGGCTCCTCCTCCCTCCTCCCAGTGCCCTCCAGGCCTCCCCAGTGGCCCCAGCGTGGCAGGGCCAGTGCAGAAGGGACCGTGGGCTTGTGGCCGGCATGGGCCGCTGTGGGCATGGAGCTCACGGGAACGTGGCCTAGGGGCAGGCTGCGCTCCTCTGCGCCCGCGGGAACATTGGGCCCCGCGGGGGCTGCCACAGACGCGTCACTTGCTGGGGTCCGTGCACTCACGCGGTGGCGTGGCCCCGCAGAGCCGCGACCCCGTGAGATTGCCGAGGCCACGCCGCCTCGGGGAGTCGTCCGAGAGACACGCACATTTCACAGGCAGCTGCTGCGTGGCACTTGCGCTCTGCTCGCTAGTGGGGAGGGCCTCCAGAACCCGGGCTAGCCCCCTCGGAAGCCAGCACACGTGCGCGGGGGCACCCAGAACCGGGCCAATCGCGAGCCTGGAAGGCCGCACGTGGCCCTCGCGGGCTTCACGCCGAGTTTGTAACCCTTGAGCCTTTACGCATGCGCACTAGCTGCCAGGCAGGCCGGCCGAACATTACCTCTCATAGCCAGAGCGCGCGCGGGAGTGCATTGCGCAGGCGTGCTGCCTGGAGTCCCGCCCCCTGCAGGGGTTGCTCCAATCACCACTGGAGGTTCGCTCCAAAGCCACCCGCGCCGGCGAGCTGAGAGGAAATGGCGGGGAGGTCCCTGGCATCGAAGGCGGAGCCCACCGCCGGAGCCGTGGACGGGGCTGAGAAGACCGAAGGTAGTGGAGGGAGGCCGGGAACTGTGCGTGAGGGTCTGACCTCGCTGAGGCGGGGCAGGGTTGGGGCGCGGGTGGCGGCTACTTCTTCCTGTCAGTCCTGATGGTGCTGACTGAGACTTAGCGGGTTTCTTCAGAAAACTTTCGGCCAAGATGAGGGAGTGCTTGCCCGCACACCCCTCACTTCGTCTTAAAGCATTGAACCTTTATCGTGGTTGCTCCAATTTTGGTTTAGGTAATTAGTCAAAAGACAGCCTGTCGTTCCACAGACTTTCCATACACACCTCTTAAAACAAAAAGGACGTTTTCCTGACGCTCCCAATCCCAAGGGAATTCCTAATTCCACACTCCTCTTCCTAGAACCAGCAAGTGTCCAGATTTCCCGGTCGCACTAACCTGGTTCTTGAGAGTGGGTTCCCCCACCCAGCATCCCGACGCCCCAGGGAGCCGGGGGAGGCCGACTCCGCGCAGATCTCCCGTTTGTTTCTCCCCGACCCCGACCTGCCGTAGTGGCTCCTACCTCACCCTTGGAAGGGAGGGACAAGGCAGCTGGTCAGAGTTGTACAGAAGTCCCGAAATTGCAGCCCAACAAAGAGGAAGGACACTGTCCTGGCCGTTTCCACTTCAGGACGCTGTGTGCCTCTGGCTGTTTTGGGAGGATTTTCAAACTTACACAAAAATGGAGAGAATTGTATGATGACGTCCCTCCTACTGTCACTCAACTTGTCACTCTGTCCTGAGCTCATGTGTCCCTCCTGAGTTAAAACGCTGCAATTAACAAATGCCACTGTGGCTGCCTCCAGCCCTACCTGCGTGAATATCATGGCAGGTGCTCTGTCGTGTTCTTACAAAATGAAGGTTTGAATACTGAAACAAGCTTGGCACAGAAAGCATCCCTACAGTGAGATGTGGCACAATGAAAGCCCCAGTGAAGGACAAAGCAAGTAAACAGGACAGACGCAAACGTATCCCTTTCATTAAGCACCTACTGGCCCGCCACTGTGGTAGCCTTTCAGTATCACAGCTCCATGTTCCTCACATAACCTAGTATATTTAGATAAGATTTAACCAACATTGCGTGTGCCTTCGTTCAAACTGCTATAACAGAAATGCCATTATTTCTCACAGTTTTCGAGGCTAGAAGTTCAAGATCAAGGTGCAGTGCAGCCTCTGGTGGGGGCCTGCTTCCTGGTTATAGACTTCTGTCTTCTCATTTTGTCCTCATATGGGGGAAGTTGCTGCCCACCTCTATAGTTTTATAAGGGCACTAATCCCACTGCTGAGGGCCCTACTCTCATGACCTAATCACCTCCCAAAGGCCCCACCTCCTAATGCAGTCACACTAAGGGATTAGGATTTCAACATACGAA
The DNA here is from genome assembly GCF_002776525.5 of Piliocolobus tephrosceles. Lineage (NCBI taxonomy): Eukaryota > Metazoa > Chordata > Mammalia > Primates > Cercopithecidae > Piliocolobus > Piliocolobus tephrosceles. The sequence goes on from NC_045442.1 coordinate 386,614, forward strand.
TTATGGATGGGGGCACAAACATTCAGTCTATAGTGACCAGCTACAGAAGAAAGTTAAAGGACAAGATTCCAGTTTTAGTCTATCTGTTTTAAAAAAGGAAGCAGGGAAGTTATCTAGGGTCAGTGACACTAGATACATTTTAGTAAAAGGTCTATTAGTCTCCACCTAACTGGCTGCAGTTATTACTAGAAAGGGGAATGATTGGGGAAACGGAATGTTTGTGTTTCAATTTTTTCTTCATGCTTTTTCACACATGCCAATTACTTGAATAATGTAAAACTTAATTCATAAATTTATGAACAGTAATTTGTGTAAGATTTCAGGTGGGACCAAAATGAGGGGACTCCATAAACTCAAAAATAAGCATTTCACAAAACTCTATGCTTGATTTTTTTTTTTTTTTTTTTTTTTTTTTTCTTTTTGAGACAAGATTGTGCTCTGTTGCTCAGGCGGGAGTGCATTGTTACAGTCACTGCTCACTGCAGCCTTGACCTCCTGGCCTCAAGCAATTCTCCCACCTCAGCCTCTTAAGTAGCTCCAATCACAGGTGCATGTCACCACGCCCAGATAATATTTTTAAATTTGTTATTTGTAGAGATGGGGTTTTGCTGCATTGCTCAGGCTGCTCTTGAACTCCTATGCTCAAGCAGTCCTCCTGCCTCAGCCTCCCAAAAGTGCTGGGATTATGGATGTGAACTACTGAGCCTGGCCTTATGCATGTATCCGTGATTTTTAATGGCTGTAAATGATTTATCCTGTGTATGTGCTATAATTTATTTAACAAATCCCCTAAGACATATTTAGGCTTCCAGTTTCTTACTATTATAAACAATATAGTGATGAACACCTTGCCCATTATCCATATCAGAATTACTTAGGACATAGTCTTAGAAAAGAAGATGCACCCAAACTTTTTATATTTACTATCAGAGAGTTTGTAAGGAGACACCTTAATTTTGCATATCTGGTTGACAAAGATGAACATATTTGGAAACATAGGTGGTTGGTAAAAATGAAAAACTGGGCATCTTGTATACATCAGTGGAGGGTAATTTGGTAATGTCGATCAAAACTGTGACAAACTTTGGTCAGGTGCCTCTGAGCCTTCTCAACCATGCCTCGGCCTTGGCCTGTGATATGGTTTGAATCTGTGTCCTCACCCAAATCTCATGTTGAATTGTAATCCCCAGTGTTGGAGGTGGGGCCTGGTGGGAGGTGGCTGGATCACAGGAGACCAATTTTATTTAGATAGTGACCACCTATCTTTTAACTGGATCTCTGAGCTCTGGGAAGAGGCCACATTGAATCATGGGTGTCCAAAAAGGGAGAATTATTATGAGGCTAGACCACATGGATGCTTTAACAGTGCACTTAAGAAACATTTTTTTAAAACAAATTTCTAAGTGTCTAAAATATACTCTTCCTTAAAAACCCAAGAGTAGCTTCTGTTGCAATAATTAGTAAAAATATATATATATATATGTGTATGTGTATATATATATATATCAGGTAACACAGTACAAAAGCAAGCAGTTTAAGAGCTGAGATGAATTTGTCTGTTTACACTCCTGGGAATGCATAAGGAAAAGCAGTTTTCTCCGCAAATGGGAGTCAGATGCCTTCTCCATTTTCTTTAAGGAACCTCATGCTATTATACACTATTTTAGGTCCCTCATGCAGCAGAAGGTGCAAGAGAAAGGAGAGACAGCAGAACTAAATGAAGAAAACAGCCTTCAGTGAACTGAGAAGAAAAAAAAACTTTTGCTCAAAAAACACAAGGACCTAGGAGAGAGAAAAAAGAAAAATCATGAAAGCCTTTTAAACACACACACATACACACACACACACACACACACATATCTTGGATGTTAGCTTTTAATTAAACTGACATTTAACCTTTTGAATTTCTTTTAAATTTTTTTTCTAAATCTCATCAACATATTTCAACTAGGACAAATAGCTGCTATTTCAGAAGTACCAAGTATCAAACCAGAAAGGTCTTGATTTAGGAACCAAACCCAGGCTGTTACGGAAAAAAAGAAGACAGAACCTCAGCTTTGGAACTGCAGTGTGGGTGACAATCATTTCTCTTTCAGTTTGGCTGGGCTAGCAAAAAGATGGCCTTGTTATGTAAATGAAACCCCTTAAGTAGTCAAAATCAAAAATCTTCCCCCACTTTTTACTTTTACTGGCTATTTTTTCTTCCCCCACCACCCCTTTTCTGATGGGAATTTAGCCACTTCAGAGGCCTTGTTCCACATAATTTGGAACTTTCCTTTGGATTTGATCAAGTCAGATAGAATTGGCCAAACCCAATGGGAAAAGGACCAAAACAGCAAAAACAGAAAGAAACAACAAAAAAAAATACCAGTTAAGCATAACAAACAAATGATCACACAACTTGTATGATTACTGAACACTGTAATGGTAAGGAAAAATTAAGGGCAGCTGGTTGTTAATCTTATCTTTAGCCAAGACAAACCCCAATTCAGTTACTTACCTAGGGACGGGTCAGGCTGAAGACTTGTCTCTATCATCTTAGAAGCAGGAAAAAAACCCTCAAACTTGTCTTCCCTGTTGGGAGGGAGTTCAAACTCCAGAAATGAGTTTTCATGGTAGCAGGAAAACTTGCCTTCCTTGTCGGAAGCAAGTAAAACTCCAGAAAAAGAGAAGAGTTGTTCAGAAAATAAACTTTGGCCTTCGAACAAATTTTGGGAAATGAGGGATTCCCTGGATAGGGGACTTGCAGACCTCAGCAACTTGTCAAATCAGTTTGAGCCACAAAGATAGCTCAAGCTGCTAGCAGGCACTGGTAGAATATTTGTCAAAGGTCAGGAGCACCTCTACTCAGAATCCCTTTGTGGTTGCCAAAATGTGAAACCCCAAAATCTGAGACAGGTCTCAGTCAATTTAGGAAGTTTATTTTACCAAAGTTAGGGATGCATGTCTGCGACACAGCCTCAGGAGGTCCTGATGACATGTGCCCAGGGTGGCAGGGTAGTCAGAGCACAGGTTGGTTTATATGCTTTTTAGGGAGACATGAGACATGAATCAACATATGTAAGATGAACATTGGTTCGATCTGGAAAGGTGGGTCACCTCAAAGCATTGATGAGACCACTTGAAGCAGGGAGGTTGACTTCAAGGTCATAAGTAGATAAAAAACAAATGGTTGCATTATTTTGAGTTTGTGGTTAGCCTTTCCAAAGGAGGCAATCAGATATGCATTTATCTGAGTGAGCAGAGGGATGACTTTGAATTCATTTATTTTCAGATATTTATTTTACAAAATCAGATATGCATTTATCTCAGTGAGCAGAGGGTAACTTTGAATTGATTTATTTTCAAATATTTATTTATAAAAAGATTTATTTTCCTTTCACAATGTTAATGCCATAAATAGTAATTTCTTAGATCTACTAATTTTAGTGTTAAAAATAGGTTCCAATAATTATAAAAAATTAATATGAAATATTTTGTGGGGAGATTTCAGGTTTAGTATTGGTTGTATATAGAAAAGCTATTTGTATTTATATATGTTTTTAAACTAACATGTTAAGGCATTTTGCTACTAATCCTTATGGTTTTATAGAAAACTCTCTAAGAACTTCCTAGATTATGTCATCTGCTAGTTACAGTGATTTTTGACTCCTTGCTCCAGGTTTTTATACCCTCATTTTTTTTCTTGAATTATTATATCAGGAGCTTTGACCTTACTTTGAACAGCCTCAGCAGTGAGAGTACACCCCTGTCCTCACCCAGAGTTTTACAAAGGGCTATCTGGTATAATTTTACCCTGCAGGGAAAAGCTGACCATGGAGGAGCCTGATTCATCTAGTGTACTGTTCACCTCAGGACAAGAAGCAGGGCCACCACTCTGGCTGGAGACCTGTCCTCAGTCCAGCTCAGTCTCAGGCCAGGGGCTGTCAGATCCTTCCTCTGGCCTCTCGCCCTGCTTGATTCTGAAATGTTTGGTTTTGTCTCCACAGGGCAGGACACATCCTCACAGAAAATTGAAGACTTGATGGAAATGGTGAAAAAGCTGCAGAAAGGTCATGTGTCTCCTTTGTGTGAGGCTCAGCCTGAGATTTGGGGCCAAGCAGATATGGGTTCAATTTCCGGCCCCACAATGTACAAACTTGGGAAATAATCCTCTTCACCTTCTCTTTCTTTTAAAACTTAATTACTTAAACTAAAAATAGGGCCCCATGATTCAAAATTAAAGAAGGAAAAAGGGTAAGGAAGGCAAAGTGTTTTCCCAAAACCCTGTCCCAAACCTCTTGCTGGTCACCCATTTGGCTCCACTGCAGTCCATTAAATCCAGAAGTTGCCACCTTCACTTCCCTTCCTTTCCCCTCACCCGCTACTCCCTCTTTGCTCACTAGGCTCCTGCCAGCCATGTTCCCACCTCAGGGGGGGTCTTTGCACTGACTACCTCCCACCCCAACCCAAAGAGCTGCAGGGCCTGCCCCCCTGCCACCTGATTTGGGGCTCTCATGATACCTTCCCATATCTGAGGAGCGCTTTCCACTCCTTTGTGCTTTAACCCCCCTTGCCCTACTTTATTTCTCTTGAACACAGTTACCAAAGCCCCACTTGGTATCTTATTGTGTCTGTTCCCAGTCTTGCCCACCCAGAACATGAGCCCCGTGAGGGCCCCACACAGCGTCTGCTTTCAGTAGGTACTCAATAGATCTGTGTTGCATGAAAGCAGCAGAGACACAGGCTGGCAACCACCCCACCTCTGCCTGCCCTGTCAACTCAACCTCCTTTCCTCCCTGCAGTGGGAAGCCTAGAGCCCCGAGTTGAGGTCCTGATTAACCGGATTAATGAGGCCCAGCAAGGTGAGTTCAGGGGCCTTGGCTGCCAGCTAGGACCAGCTACATGGTTTGCGGGGCTCAGTGCCAAATGAGAATGCAGGGTCCCTTGTTCCAAAGTTACTGGTTATTCACAACAGCAGCAGCAGAGCCTTAAATTAAGTACAGGGCATTTCAGCATGCAACTGCCATAGTTAATATACCCACGATCCTAGCCCTGCTATCAGCAGAGCCTGGCAAGGAGAGCCTGGACTTTGGAAGCCTTGTTTCCTACTGTATAAAATCTAGGCCACTATAGATTTTCCTGAAGGCAAATGAGAAATGTCACTGTTGGCAAGAGAATAGAGGCTGCACTCACACAATATTTTTCTGCTCTCTGGTGAAGCCAAAAAGAAAGCCAATGAAGACCTCGGAGAGGCCCGGACCATCTGTGAGGCCCTGCAGAAGGAACTGGACTTGCGTAAGAGAGCCTGGGGTCACCCAGAGGTCCCCACAGTGTCTCAAGCCTCCCCTAACCCTGCATTCCAGATGATAAGCATCCTTGCCATGGCCGAGGGTCCTGTACCCTCTCCAGCCTCATGTCCTGCCAGTCTCCTCCTCTCCTCTCTGCTTGTGAAAGTGTTCAAGAAACACCCTCCAACCTCATTCCCACCTCAGAGCTTTTGCCAGGTGCTGCCTGTGCTTCCTCAGATAATACAGGTTCCTCTTTCCTCACATCATCAGTTCTAAGTTAGAATGTCCCCAGACAGGATGACTGGCATTCCCCAGTCATCCCTTCTAAAGGTGGCACCCTGTCACCATCTGGTCACATGCCCCTTCCTATTTGATGTGTTTCTTCACAGCCCTTGTCCGACTTCATGGGTGTTTGTATTTTTTCTCTCCTCCCCATGTAAAAGCATGGGCATCCTCCAGGGCCCTCACAGCCACCCTCTATAAACGTGAAGGCCCTTTGGTGCTTCCAGGGAATGTGGGCACCAGAGGGTAGGGAGGGGCTCACCTCGAGGGGTTCACATTTGGGTTGGGAGCAAGGCTGTGCCCAACTTCCCATGTGACCGTGAGCAATCCCCATCCCTGAGGGTGCGTTGCATAGTCCCTGATGCCAAAATGTGTCACTGTTTTCCAGTACATGGAGAGAAAGTACACCTGAAGGAGATCTTGAGCAAAAAACAAGGTATCTGCCACTCCCCTGTCTCCAGGCTTGTTCCTTTTGCCAGCCCACAGAGGCCCACTCTCCCCCTATGACAGCTGAAACCTTTTGAAACCTGTCCCAGCTTGCCTCTCTCCTGTGGCTTCCACCAGACATGTAGTAAATGTTAAAGCTCAATCAAGTGTCCACAGACCTGACATGATCTGGCCGTGTTCCCCTTGCCAAAACCCCATACCTTGACAGGTTCTCATAGGGCCCTGTTGCTCTTCCTACAGAGACCCTGAGGATCCTCCGGCTGCATTGCCAGGAAAAGGAAAGTGAGGCACAGAGGTAAGAGCTTCCAGCTGAGCCTAACTCTGTCCTACCTCTTTATTCTGGTAGAGCAGAAAGAAGCAGGAAGGTGAGTCTGAGACCCACAGCTCTCATTCTCTCCCTCTAAACAATGGAGAGTCCAAAGAGTGTCTTTCCGCTTTGGCTCCAACAGCAGGCAGTAGTGTTAAGGGTAACTCTCTCAATGGCATAGATGTTCATTTGCTAAATTATCAATTAAATTTCTTCAACTGGTTTTTATTCTTTGCCTTTTACTCTTTGTCATACTCCTTGGATATCTGTTCACTCATCTGTCTGTTCACTTGTCTGTTGGCATTGAGCCAACCACTTGTCCATTCTCTCTCCATCCATTATCTTTTCATCCACCCATCGATTTGTCCATGCATTTCTCCACTTCCTGATTTAGCTCATTTTGTTACCAGAGGCCCCAGGCCCTAGCACACTGAGATTTCAGTTCTTTGGGAAAACCAGATGATATTAAGATATGTGTGCATTTGCTTACTTGACCATGTCCACACTAATCTCTCCTAACCTGACAACATTACTTCCAGGGGGCAAATGCTCACGTCACCCCCTACCCATCACCTGTTACAGAGAAGGACCTTAATGTAGAGGGGGAAAAAATAGCCTCAATAGAGGGAGGCAGAAGCCCCAACCCAGTGCCCTCCTGGGGCTTAAGAAAACATGGCTGAGGGCTGCCTCACCTCTCCCAGGAAGCACACCGTGCTGCAGGAGTGCAAGGAGAGAATTTCTGCTCTAAGCTTGCAGATTGAAGAAGAGAAGAACAAACAGAGACAGCTGAGGTAAACCTTAGCACCTGAGGCAGGGGGTTTGGATGGCTGGTAGTTGGGGCATAATGTCAAAGATGGGGATTAGAAAAGCTGGCTACGCTGAGCCTTAGAGGTTCAAGGTGGAGAAGATGCTCCCAGTGGAGCAGAGACCATGAGCAAAGCACCCCAAGGTCTGTGCCTGAAGACCCACAGACTTGGACAGTCTGTGAAGGTGGTGATGTCATCCCATATCCCCTCATGCCTGTGGTTGGCCCCCAGGTTGGCGTTCGAGGAACAGCTGGAGGATCTGATGGACCAGCACAAGGACCTCTGGGACTTCCATGTGAGTCCCTCAAAACCACTTCTCCCCTTTCCACATCTACCCTGGCAGCACCAGGCCCAAACGGTCACTTCTTCTCACCTGCCACACCCAGTCCTCGAGCAAGCCCTGGTGGTGCTAAGATCAACATTGCCCAAATCCAGCCCCTTGTCACCTCCTTGTGGCCCTGCTGCTCAGTGGTCAGGGGCATCTCTGATGAGCCAAGGTCAAGTTTTCCATCAGTGTCAGTGGATGTGTCTGGAACCATCATGGGCACAAGGGAGACAACGAGGATAAGCAATCAGTGTTTGCCCCTCAGGAGGACCCCAGGCACTGAACAAGAAAATAGACAGTGAGTGTTAGGAAGGAAGGGCTCAGTGAGGAGGTCACGCCAGGACAGAGGGGAGTGGGGGGAGCTGCAGAGCTAAACTGGTGCTTGATCCTCCAGAAAACAGCCAAGACTCATAGTGTTTGCAGGTTTATCTGTTGTAACAATCCATGAGCCTCCCCACTGCAGAGATGTGGGATGACAGAAGTGCACAGGGAGGAAATGGCCAGTGCCATGGCCCTAAGGCTGTACTGTGGCTGGTGTGCACAGAGGGACAGAGTTGTTCGAAGTGAGGCATAGTGAGCAAGTATGAAACAAGATTCAGATAGCCTTCTTTGAGGCATGGGGGAAAGCCAAGAGGTGTGGACAGGCCTCTTTTCTTCCCCCTCAGAGGCCAGAGCGGCTGGCAAGGGAGATTTGTGCTCTGGACAGCAACAAGGAGCAGCTGCTCAAGGAAGGTGAGGCCAGGGAAGGTGGATGGCCCATATCTGACCTCACATGCCCTCATGTGCTCACCTGCCCCTTCGTGCTGCAGAGAAACTGGTCAAGGCAACGCTGGAAGACATGAATCATCAGCTGTGCTCCCTGTGTGGGGCTGCGGGCCCCTCCACCCTCGATGAGGGACTCTTTCTCCGCAGCCAGGAGGCTGCAGCCACAGTGTAAGATGTGGAGGTGGAGAGGGTGGGAGGGGGGAGTGGCTGGTGCTCACCACCCCTCCTGGACCCCCCAGGCAGCTGTTTCAGGAAGAGCACAGGAAGGCTGAGGAGCTCCTAGCAGCTGCTGCCCAGAGCCACCAGCAGCTGCAGCAGAAGTGCCAACAATTGCAGCAGAAGCGGCAGAGGTGTGTGTGGAGGCCCTGTCCCCGCAACCCCCACCAGGAAGGTGACCGATGTTGTATCTCCTCGCTCCACCTTCTGTCTCTCTGACTCTTGAAAACCTCTTGTCCCTCCTCCACCCTTCCCTCTTCTCCCTTCCCCCGTCCTACCTCTTCCTGTCCAGGCTAAAGGAAGAGCTGGAAAAGCGTGGAATGCAAGTCCCTGCCCAAGCCCAGAGCACACAAGAGGAAGAGGCTGGCCCAGGAGATGTGGTAAGCCCCAGAACTGGGTGTCAGGGAACAGAGACAGCTACTGAAGGGATGGCGGGAGGTACAGGAGGACAAGGGAGGGGGCCCTGGGACTCCTCAGAGGATGGTCTGTGGCGAGGGGCTTTCCCATAGTGGGTCCACCCAAGGTACTGATGGGGCAGGAGGGGACCGTGTGGCCATGGGGACGGATATAGATTCCCACCCTGGGCACTAACCTCCTGCAGGCCAGTCCCAAGCCCTTAAAAGCCCCTGAGGAGAAAGACCTGGAGCTGCACACCGAGCAGGGCCTGATGTCCTCATAGGCCAGGAGGACACACTCCACCCCTGACCTTAGCCCAAGGGGCTTTCAGGAAACAAAGGAGTTACTTTGATACAACCCATCTCAGCTGAGTCTACTGGTGAGGAGTAGGGGTCGGGCCCAAGACCCCCAGGCTCCTGTGACTGAAGCCTTGGCTTGACTCTGCCTCTGGGTCTGGGCCAGAGATACATCACAGGTTTTCAATAAATGCTTCCTTAACCTCCTGGTCTCTGGATTGCTCATCTCTGGGACCTGCCAGGCTCTTCTGGGTCCCCAGGCGGAGGGATGCAGGCCTGAGACACTCTCACAGTGGGCCCAGGAGGTCTGGAACCCACCTCCATACACACGTACACACACCTTGTGATTTATTCTTCAATTCCTTCATTACAGATCTGGACTATACAGACTCCCAGAAATTAAAAAAATAAAAATAGAAAATGAGGATCAGTGAGCTGGGATTCAAAATCAGTCAGTTCCATGTGGTAGTCTCCACGTATTAGCTGTGTAGTTTGTGCTCTCAAGAACACAAAATTTATAACTCAGGCACTTTTGGACAGGAACAGGATAGAAATCCTCAGTGTGCGGGGAGTCAGTCAACTAGGATGTAAGTCATGTGCATCTGATGCGTGCTTCAAATTCACTGAAATGCATTGACCCAATCAAGGCCAATGGTGGGAGTCAAAGTCTGCATCTTCTGAGTCAGAATACATTGAATTCATGACAAAGAGATCCCTTTTCTTGACAGGCTCCCAGACCAGGTAGACCAGTGACATGGTGGAGTTGAAAAGAGAGGCTCACTGAAGAGCACTGTTTCATGGAAAAATGGAACATAGCAAAGTGCGGAAATTCTTCAGTCAGTCCAGGACAGACGAGTTCTCTAAGATGCAGTTAATCATACCTGTTTCAAACAAACTGGCGATACACTATCAAACATGAATTTTAAATCAAGTAGAAGTTAGAAAATATATTGAACTGAATGGCAATGAAGACACCACATTTTAAAACTAATTCAGTTAAGCCCATGATTAGAAAGAACTTTAGCTTTTATTGGTTCACCAGAATTTTTTAAAAAATCAACCAATGATTGTTCAGTTAATGAATAAAAGGTCTTTGACACAGTTCAACACTTATTCATGTGAAAAAAAAAAGACTACTAAAAAAACAGTCAGCTTCCCTTAGATTTATTGGTGAGATGTCTAAACAATTTCATGTTGGGAATAACTCAAGGATGTCTGCAATATTCAAATACTGTTTGTCATACTAGAAGTTCTATATGGTGAAATAGTTAAGACATGGATTTATGATTATATGCTTTATGCATCTCAATCTACAGATAAATTTCAGAACGTCTAAATGAGTATAAAAGTTTGCTAAATACAGGTCAATATTTTAAAATCACTTTTGTGTCTCAATGCTAGGACACAAGACCCACAAAATACATCACTTAGGAATCTACAGTTAGTTGATAGAAAAGGATACAATAAACCAGTAACAAAATAATGATATGCATCAGCTAAGGATAAGCATCTCAGCCAAAGGCTGCCTCAGTGAAGGGTCAGGAGAGGCTGGCACGAGCTCTTACTTTTTTCCTCTCTGCAGGGTTCTGCCAGAATATGCTTCCTCAGGTAAGAAACCAGCTCTATGTGTAGAATACCTCAGAATGGGAGAACTGTTCTGGTTCTCTACACTATTTGGAGCCGTAGTGTAGGAATATAATGTAAACTGGGATTCTTGTATACCCTGCTGATCATATAGACATACTCTCACTGTAAACCAGCTCCCAACAGAAGATCTCCTCCTGTGTTTTCACCAAGACCAGGTGGAAACCTATTTAATAATCAGTTTTACTACTACCAATGGCAGTGGTGATGAGATGGTACCAACCACACCCAAACTCAACTTGGATTCACCTATTAATTTGTATATTTGACACCTCAGGGGTCACTGCCATGCAGGTACATCTCATTCCAGCAACAGAGCTCAGCCCATTGCATACCTGGTAGAACTAATAGCTAGCTACAAAAAGCAAAAATACACTTAAAAATAAATGCAGTATTATAAAAATACCATGTACCAAGGAATTAATGTAGCAACAGATGTATGTTATTTCCCCAAAACAACTTTAGAGAAAATTTAAAAGATCTGAATAAATGGAGAGAAAGGTCATGTTCATTAGTGGAAACTCATTACTGTAAAGATGTCCTTCCTGCCTAAGGACATATAAGTCCATTGTAATTTCAATAAAATTTTGCAGAAATCTCCTGTATTCCAGACATACTCTTCCTTATGAAAGAGTAGTCCAGATTCCACTCAGTAGTCGGGATCAGTCACCCCAGCCAGTAACTCCCTCTTTGCTGGTGATTCAGAGGCATAAGTAGCCCGAAGTGGCCAGTGGCAGCCTTGCAGTTCAGTGGAATCACTAGGGTGTCTCTGAGTGGAAGGATTTCTTCCTTCAGAGCTAAGACCTAAGAGCACAGTCATGGAGACAGGATACAAAACCTTTGCTCATGGGTCACTAGGGGTAATAATGGGGATACCACTCTCATTTCTACCCTGTGATTTTTGGACCTGTGAATTATGGCTACAAAAGAAACAGGACTCAATATTGGACACTGATTCAGAGCACATACAGTCTTCTAGAGAATCTTGTTCCATCCCTGCAAGGTATTGCCACCTAGCTAGTACTTTGGGTCTTCAAAAGGCCACTCCGTTAGTCTGCCAAACCAGCTGCTTCAGGGTGGTGGGGAACATGGTAAGACAAGTTAATTCCATGAGCGTGGACCCATTGAAGTGCTTCCTTTGCTGTGAAGAGTTCCTTGATCAGCAGCAATGCTGTGTTGTAGTATCATGGTTGTGGAAATGGCATTCTGTAAGTCCACCAGTAGTAGTAATGGCAGAAGCATTGTCTGCAAGCAAATGTATATACAGATATATCCTTATCATTCATTATTCCTTCTGGAGTTGGAGTCACTACTGATAATAACCAAGGCACTATAGTAACCATTTCACTTGTCAAGATACACAATGCTGGACTCTTGAAAGAGGCATTGAATAAAACTTTAATTTCCCTGCTAGGCCCAAGATAGCTGATTTAACAAAGAAGCATAGTGGTCTCCTAAAACAACCCCTTTTCAAATACCAGTTCAGCAATGGATCTCTAAATAGGTATCTGTCTTGCCCCAAACCTTACTCTCTTAATTGAAGGGTTTTTTGTGGACTCACACCTTATACCAACTTGGAAAAACCTTCCCATCACACTTTCCTATCTTTAAAGTGGTATATGTTTCATCTCTATGTATACAAAGACTGCTTATAAATGAGGACCTTTAATAATGTCTCCTAGCTTTATGACATTTTCTTCCTGTCCCCACTCCATAAGGGCTAGAGGCCAGATCCATTAACCGTACAATGTCCCATGGACCAGGTAGCTGCCCATCTGCAATAGGACCCATGTAAGCTTAACTTTCACTGTCCCTAAGTCCTTCCTGAATATTTCTCTTTAAAAATTTTTTTTATACTAAAGAAATGTGGCATTTTCAATTAAGATCAAATATCAAGGATATTCCTTTTTTTTTTTTTTCTGGTAAGTTCCAGGGAACATGTGCAGGATATGCAGGTTTGTTACATAGGTAAACATGTGCCATGGTGGTTTGCTGTACCTATCAATGCATCACCTAAGTATTAAGACCAGCATGCATTAGCTATTTTTCCTGATGCTCTCCCTCCCACCATATCCCACCATAGGCCCCACAGTGTGTTGCTCCTTTCCATGTATCTATGTATTCTCATCATTCAGCTCCCATTTATGAGTGAGAATATACAGTTTTCTGTTCCTGCATTAGTTTGCTGAGGATAACGGCTTCCAGCTCCATCCATGTCCCTGCAAAGGACATGATCTCATTTCTTTTTATGGCTGTGTGGTGTTATCCAGACTGTCCTTGATGGTCACCTGGGTTGATTCCATGTTTTTGGTATTGTGAATAGTGTTGCAATGAACACACACATGCACGTATCTTCATAATAGAATGATTTATATTCCTTTGGGTATATACCCAGTAATGGGATTGCTGGGTCAAATGATGTTTCTGGTTCTGGGTCTTTGAGGAATTTCCACAATGGTTGAACTAATTTACATTCCCACCAACAGTATAAAAGTCTTCCTGTCTCTCTGCAGCCTCATCAGCATCTACTGTTTCTTGACTTTTTAATAATTGCCATTCTGACTGGCATGACATGGTATCTCATTGTGGTTTTGATGTGCATTTCTCTAATGATCACTGGTGTTAATCTTTTTTTCATATGTTAGTTGGCCGCATAAATGTCTTTTTTGAAAAAGTGTCTGTTCATGTCCTTTGCCCACTTTTTAATGGGATTGTTTTTTCTTGTAAATTTGTTAAAAATTTTCTCCCATTCTGTAGGTTGTCTGTGCTGATGATAGTTTCTTTTGCTGTGCAGAAACTCTTTAATTAGAGCCCATTTGTCTATTTTTGCTTTTGTTGTCATTGTTATTGACATTTTCGTGATGAAATCTTTGCCTGTGCCTATGTCCTGAATGGTATTGCCTAGGATTTCTTCTAGGGCTTTTATAGTTTTCAGTTTTACTTCCAAGTCTTTAATCCATCTTGAGTTAAATTTTGTATAAGGTGTAAGGAAGGGTTCCACTTTCAGCTTTCTGCATATGGCTAGCCAGTTGTCTGAGCACAATTTTATTTATTTATTTATTTAAGACGGAATCTTGCTCTGTCACCAGGCTGGAGTGCAGTGGTGCGATCACAGCTCACTGCAACCTCCACCTCCCAATTTCAAGTGATTCCCCTGCCTCAGCCTCCTGAGTAGCTGGGACTGCAGGTGTGCGCCACTACACCTGGCTAATTTTTTGTATTTTAGTAGAGACGGGGTTTCACCATGTTGGCCAGGAAGGTCTCGATCTCCTGACCTCGTGATACATCTGCCTTGGCCTCCCAAAGTGCTGGGATTACAGGTGTGAGCCACCATGCCCAGCCACCAGCACCATTTGTTAAATAGGGAGTCCTTTCCCCTTTACTTTTTTTTTTTTTACCAGGTTTCTTGAAGATCAGATGGTTGTAGGTGTGTGGCCTTGTTGCTGAGTTGTCTATTCTGTTCCACTGATCTGTGTGTCTGTCTTTGTACCAGTAGCATGCTGTTTAGGTTACTGTAGCCTTGTAGTATAGTTTGAAGTCTGGTAGCTTGATGCCGCCAGCTTTGTTCTTTTTGCTTAGGATCGTCTTGGCTATATAGGCTCTTTTTTGGTTCCATATGAAAATTAAAGTAGTTTTTTCTAATTCTGTGAAGAATGTCAATGGTAGTTTGATGGGAATAGCATCACATCTATAAATTACTTTGGGCAGTATGGCCATTTTTGTGATATTGATTCTTCCTATCCATGAGCATGGAATGTTTTTCCATTTGTTTGTGTCCTCTCTGATTTCCTTGAGCTGGTTTGTAGTTCTCCTTGAAGAGGTCCTTCACTTCCCTTGTTAGCTATATTCCTAGGTATTTCATTCTCTTTGTAGCAGTTGTGAATGGGAGTTCATTCATGCTTTGGCTCTCTGCTTGTATATTGTTGGTATACAGGAATGCTTGTGATTTTTGCACATTGATTTTTGTATCCTGAGACTTTACTGAAGTTGCTTATCAGCTTAAGAAGCTTTTGGGCTGAGACCATGGGGTTTTTCAGATACAGGACTGTGTCATCTGAAAACAGAGACAATTTTACTTTCTCTCTTGCTATTTAAATACACTTTATTTTTTTCTCTTACCTGATTGCCCTGGCCATAAACTCCAATACTATATTGAATAGGAGTGGTGAGAGAGTGCGTCCTTGTCTTATGCTGGTTTTTAAGGGGAATGCTTCCAGCTTTTGCCCATTCAGTATGATATTGGCTGTGGGTTTGTTATAAATGGCTCTTATTATTTTGAGGTATGTCCCTTAAATACCTAGGTTTTTGAGAGTTTTTAACATGAAGGGATGTTGAATGTTATGGAAGGACTTTTCTGCATCTATTGAGATAATCATGTGGTTATTGTCTTTAGTTCTGTTTTGTGATGAATTGTGTTTATTGATTTGCATATATTGAACCAGCCCTGCATCTCTGGGATGAAGCCGACTGGATTGTGGTGGATAAGCTTTTTGACACGCTGCTGGGTTCAGTTTGCCATTATTCTATTGAGGAGTTTTGCATTGATGTTCATCAGGAATATTGGCCTGAAGTATTCTTTTTTGTTGTATCTCTGCCAGGTTTTGGTATCAGGATGATGCTGGCCTCATAGAGTGAATTAGGGAGGAGCCCCTCCTTTTCAATTGTTTGGAATAGCTTCAGAAGAAATGGTATCAGTTCCTCTTTGTACCTCTGTTAGAATTCAGCTGTAAATTCATGTGGTCCTGGCCTTTTTTTTTTTTTTTTTTTTTTTTTTAGGTTGGTATGCTATTACTGCCTTAATTTCAGAGCTCATTACTGATATATTCAGGGATTCAGCTTCTTCCTGTTTCAGTATTGGAAGGGTGTATGTGTCCAGGAATTCATCCATTTTCTGTTGGTTCTCCAGTTCTTTCAGTTGTGATGTTAGGATGTCAATTTGAGATCTTTCTGGCTTTTCAGTGTGGTCATTTAGTGCTATAAATTATCCTCTTAACACTGCTTTAGCTGCATCCCAGAGATTCTGGTACATTGTCTCTTTGTGCTCATTAGTTTCAAAGAACTTCTTGATTTCTCCCTTAATTTCATTATTTACCCAGGAGTCATTGCGAGGCAGGTTGTTCAATTTCCATGTAGTTGTTTGGGTTTGAGTGAGTTTCTTAATCTTGACTTCTAGTTTATGCTGTGGTCTGAGAGACTGTTTGTTATGATTTCAGCTCTTTCGCATTTGCTGAAGAGTGTTTTACTTCCAATTGTGTGATCAGTTTTAGAATAAGTGCCACGTGGTGCTGAGAAGAATGTATATTCTGTTGTTTGGAGGTGGAGAGTTCCACAGATATCTGTCAGGTCCACTTGATCCAGAGCTGAGTTCAAGTCCTGAATATCTTTGTTAATTTTCTGCCTCAATTATCTTTCTAATGTTGACAGTGGGGTGTTCAAGTCTCTCACTATTATTGTGTGGGAGTCTGAGTCTCTTCGTAGGTTTCTAAGAGCTTGCTTTATGAACCTGGGTGCTCCTATATTGGGTACCTATATATTTAGGATAGTTAGCTCTTCCTATTGAATTGATTCCTTTACCATTATGTAAAGCCCTCCTTATCTTTTTTGAATTTGTTGATTTAAAGTCTGTTTTGTCAGAAACTAGGATGGCAACCCCTGCTTTCTTTCACTTTCCATTTGCTTGGTAAATTTTCCTCTCTTACTTTATTTTGAGCCTATGTGTGTCTTTGCACATGAGATGGGTCTCTTGAATACAGCACACCAATGGGTCTTGACTCTATCCAGCTTAGCATTCTGGGTCTTTTAAATGGGGCATTTAGCCCATTTACATTTAAGGTTAATATTGATATGTGTGAATTTGTTCCTGTCATGATGCTGGCTGGTTATTTTGCAGACTTGTTAATGTAGTTGCTTCATAGTGTCATTACTCTGTGTACTTCAGTGTGTTTTTGTAGTGACTGGTAACAGTTTTTCCATTCCATATTCAATGCTTCCTTCAGGAGCTCTTGCAAGGCAGGCCTGGTGGTGATGAATTCCCTCAGCATTTGTGGTCTAAAAAGGATTTTATTTCTCCTTCACTTATAAAACTTAGTTTGACCAGATATGAAATTCTGGGTTGGAAATTCTTTAAGAATGTCGAATATTGGCCCCCAATCTCTTCTGGCTTGTAGGGTTTCCACTGAGAGAACTTTGCATTGGATTAGAACATACTCCTTTAGCTCAGCAAAGTTAGTTAATTATCTACCTTCTGAAGCCTAATTCTGTCATTTTATCCATCTCAGCATCAGCCCAGTTCTGTGCTGTTGCTGGAGAGGTGCGGTGATCATTTTGAGGAGAAGAGGCACTCTGGTTTTTTGAATTTTCAACTTTTTTGCATTGATTTCTTTCTCATTTTCTTGGTTTTACCTACCTTCGATCTTTGATGCTATTGACCTTTGGATTGGGTTTTTGTGGGGTCCTTTTTGTTGCTGTTGTTGTTGTTGTTGCTTTCTGTTTGTTTTTCTTTTAATAGTCAGGCCTCTCTTCCACAGAGTTGCTGCAGTTTGCTGGGGGTCCACTCCAGACCCTATCTGCTGGGGTCCCTCCTTCACCTGAAGCTATCACCAGAGGCTGCAGAACAGGAAAGATGGCTGCCTGCTCCTTCCTCTGAGAGCTCCTTCCCAGAGGGGCAAAAGCCTGGTGCCAGCTGGAACTCTCCTGTATGAGATGTCTGGCAAACCTTATTGTGAGATCTCACCCAGTCAGTCAGCATGGGATCAGGGACCTGCTTAATGAAGCACTCTGGCTGTCCCTTGACAGAGTGGGTGCATTACACTGGTTGGAATCCCCCATGTCCACGCTGCCTGGACTCTTCAGAGCCAGCAGGCAGAGCCAGCAGGCAGGAAAGATGAGTCTGCTGAACTGGAGACCACGGTTGCCCTTCCCCACAGGGGCTCCATCCCAGGGAGATCAGAGTTCCGTCTGCAAACCTCTGGCTGGAGTTGCTGAAATTCCCGCAGGGAGGGAAGAGATGGACCTGGGTCCCACCTAAAGAAGCAGGCTAGCCACAATCTGCCACAGCCTCTGTGCTGCACTGTGGGGAATTCCTCCTGGTCCAAACCACCCAGTCTCCCTGGCACAAGCAGGGTAAAATGGCCACATGGAGACACAATGATGGCAGACATTCCTCCCCCTGGAAACTCAGTCACCTTAGGCAGTCTCCAGTGTGCTACTGCTGGCTGCAACCCAAGCAGCCACCAAAAGCCTGCACAGATCTGTGCTTGGGATCCACCCTGGTGACACGGGCTCATGAAGGGATCTCCTGATCTGTGGGTTGCACAGATCCATGGGAAGAACGTGGTCTCCCTGATGCAGTAGCACAATCACTCGCCACCTCCCTTGGCTGTGGGTGGGAGTTTCCCTTACCCTGTGTGGCCTCTGGGTGGGCTGTCACTCTGCCCTGCTTTTACTCACTCTCCATGGATCACACCAATCGCCTAGTCAGTCCCAGTGAGAACCTGGATACCTAAGCTGAAGGTGCAGGATTCACTCACAGTGTTTGTTCTTCTAGGTCAGAGCCACAGGCTAGAGCTGCTTCTAATTGGCCATCTTGGCCCCTCCCCCACTTTCTGAATATTTCAGCCATAAGAAGATAAATAATCCAGGATCTCCCTCTGATTCCCTTCAAGAAGTTTAAAATTAGTTCTACAGGGTCATTCCCACAAGCAGTATGCAGTACCAAAAAGGAAGGTAGAACACTCCACTTAGTAAATAAAAATTTGGAGATAATAAAATCAATACTATATCCAATAATGAAAAAACCAGACAACCCCTTCTTGGCAGTAGTACATTCTGGAGGAAATTCAGTAATAAACAACAAAAGCCAGTCAAATGCAGCTGCACACTGTTCTGTGTACTATTGATCTCCTTACTATATTGGTCTGGGTGCTTTCATTGGTTTGCAATCCAGAGGCCAAAACCTTCCAAGTAAGCCATTGTTTAAACCAACAGCATGAATGCTAAGAACAACAAGCCATCAATTTTGGCTACTACAAGCCTACAACCTAGAGACTTTCCTGGCTTGCCTGTGACCAAACAAACCAACAACTGAGCCACAGGGCCTGCCCACAGGCCAGTGTTTTAATTGACAAACAACCTCACAGTCTATTAACAACACACACCCAAATCAGGCCATGTGATTTAAAACCTATTTGCAATAGAACATCACCCATTTGGGGACAAAACGCTGGAATGTAAAAAACTGTTTGCTTGCCCCACCCTTAATTGGGGCTCTAACTTTGCCAGTTGGGTTACTGCACCTTGGTTCATTATGACAGTATTGCAGATGTCAACATTGCCTTTGCCACCTGTGCACGCACATAGCTCCTTGACTTAAAGTATATTTGCCAGTCAGACTCCCAGGCCCAATATTCTCTTCTGTTGTACTTTGGTTTGTTTGACCTCTTCAAATCTCATGTTGAAATTTCATTACCAGTGTTGGAGATGGAACTTAATGAGAGGTGTTTGGACCATGGGGACAGATCCCTCATGAATAGATTAATGTCCTCCCTTGGGATGGGTGAGTTCTCACTCATTAGTTCTCATAAGAACTTCTTGTTAAAAGAAAACAAAACCTGGCACCTCCCTCCCCTTCTGTTGCTTCCTCTCTTGCCATGTGATCTCTGCACACAGCAGCTCCCCCTTCATTTTCCACTATATGTGGAAGCAGCCTGAAGCCCTCATGAGAAACAGATGCTAGTGCCTTGCTTCTTGTATAGCCTAAAGAACCACGAGCCAAATAAACTTATTTTTCTTTTTATAAATTGCCCAGCCTCAGGTATTCCTTTATAGCAACACTAAACAGACTAAGTAAGATACCTTCAAATTACACAATTGTGACATGATCCTGGCTTGGCTCTCTGCCACAACCTTCACCCCACACTCCCAGACCTAAAAGGAAACCTGGTAGAGGTTACTACTACCCATCCCTTTTTTAACATTTAATGAAGATTATTGCATTCACAAAGAGGCAATTGTCCTTGAGGAGAGAACAGCCCACTTCCCAGTGCCTCTCCTATTTCCCTACTGCAGCTTTCCACCATGAATTCCTGTCCTGAGTATTTGACCGTGGCCACCACAACCACCCGCTTTGTGTTAAGGACTGAGTATTTATGTCGCTCCTCAAATGCATATGTTGATGCCCTAACCCCCAGTGTGGTAATATTTCGAGGTATGGGATTAGATTAAGTCACAAGGGTGGGACCCTCATGATATCAGTGGCCTTATAAAAGCAGGAAAATCTTCCCACCTCTCCTGACCTTACCCACATGCATGAACCAAGGAAGTGCAATCTGAGGACATGATAGGAATGCAACCATCTGCAAACAAGGAAGAGAGCCCTCACCAGGAACCAAATCAGCCAGCTCCTGATCTTGGACTTTTCAGATTCTGGAACTGTGAGAAGTACATTTCTGTTGTTAAAGCCATCCAGTCTATGATAGTATAGCATCTCAAGTAGACTAAGACAAATTGTGTTACCAGGAATGTGGTACTGCTGTGACAATATCTAAATATGTGGAAATGGCTTTGGAACTGGGTAATAGGTAAGTAGAGACTGAAAGTTTTAAGGTTCCTGCTAGAAATACGAATGTTAAAGGCCCATTTAGATAAACTGAAAGTCAAACCTGAAGAAAAGGTACTTTAACCAGACACAGGAAGAGTGTGTCCAGTGTGATGAGTGTACACCATATTATAGAGGAATGTAAACAAGAAAATTAGTTCCTTGATTGGGGAATACATGGCTCTTAATAACAGCATGGTAAGTTTCCTGATTACATTGAACAATTCAGACATACCAAGAAAAGCCAAGAGTACAAAATCAAGTTATACTGTGAGAAAACATTGCTTTTTCTAGACCTTAAAAATAAACATTTCAGTGTCAGGTCATAACAGCAGAATTATAATCAGAGAAAAAGTTACAGGAGTTGACAAAATGATGGAAGGAGACAGTTATCATCATAGTCAAGGGAAAAAACATACCTTTTCTTTTTTTTTTTTTTATTATACTTTAAGTTCTAGGGTACATGTGCATAACGTGCAGGTTTGTTACATATGTATACATGTGCCATGTTGGTGTGCTGCACCCATCAACTCGTCAGCACCCACCAATTCATCATTTATATCAAGTATAACTCCCCAATGCAATCCCTCCCCCCTCCCCCCTCCCCATGATAGGCCCCATTGTGTGATGTTCCCCTTCCCGAGTCCAAGTGAGCTCATTGTTCAGTTCCCACCTATGAGTGAGAACATGCGGTGTTTGGTTTTCTCTTCTTGTGATAGTTTGCTAAGAATGATGGTTTCCAGCTGCATCCATGTCCCTACAAAGGACGCAAACTCATTCTTTTTTATGGCTGCATAGTATTCCATGGTGTATATGTGCCACATTTTCTTAATCCAGTCTGTCACTGATGGACATTTGGGTTGATTCCAAGTCTTTGCTATTGTGAATAGTGCCGCAATAAACATACGTGTGCATGTGTCTTTGTAGTAGCATAATTTATAATCCTTTGGGTATATACCCAGTAGTGGGATGGCTGGGTCATATGGTACATCTAGTTCTAGATCCTTGAGGAATTGCCATACTGTTTTCCATAATGGTTGAACTAGTTTACAATCCCACCAACAGTGTAAAAGTGTTCCTATTTCTCCACATCCTCTCCAACACCTGTTGTTTCCTGATTTTTTAATGATTGCCATTCTAACTGGTGTGAGATGGTATCTCATTGTGGTTTTGATTTGCATTTCTCTGATGGCGAGTGATGATGAGCATTTTTTCATGTGTCTGTTGGCTGTATGAATGTCTTCTTTTGAGAAATGTCTGTTCATATCCTTTGCCCACTTTTTGATGGGGTTGTTTGTTTTTTTTCTTGTATATTTGTTTGAGTTCTTTGTAGATTCTGGATATTAGCCCTTTGTCAGATGAGTAGATTGCAAAAATTTTCTCCCATTCTGTAGGTTGCCTGTTCACTCTGATGGTAGTTTCTTTTGCTGTGCAGAAGCTCTTTAGTTTAATTAGATCCCATTTGTCAATTTTGGCTTTTGCTGCCGTTGCTTTTGGTGTTTTAGACATGAAGTCCTTGCCCATGCCTATGTCCTGAATGGTACTACCTAGATTTTCTTCTAGGGTTTTTATGGTATTAGGTCTAACATTTAAGTCTCTAATCCATCTTGAATTAATCTTCATATAAGGAGTAAGGAAAGGATCCAGTTTCAGCTTTCTACTTATGGCTAGCCAATTTTCCCAGCACCATTTATTAAATAGGGAATCCTTTCCCCATTTCTTGTTTTTGTCAGGTTTGTCAAAGATCAGATGGTTGTAGATGTGTGGCATTATTTCTGAGGGCTCCGTTCTGTTCCATTGGTCTATATCTCTGTTTTGGTACCAGTACCATGCTGTTTTGGTTACTGTAGCCTTGTAGTATAGTTTGAAGTCAGGTAGCGTGACGCCTCCGGCTTTGTCCTTTTGACTTAGGATTGTCTTGGCAATGCGGGCTCTTTTTTGGTTCCATATGAACTTTAAAGCAGTTTTTTCCAATTCGGTGAAGAAACTCATTGGTAGCTTGATGGGGATGGCATTGAATCTATAAATAACCTTGGGCAGTATGGCCATTTTCACGATATTGATTCTTCCTATCCATGAGCATGGTATGTTCTTCCATTTGTTTGTGTCCTCTTTGATTTCACTGAGCAGTGGTTTGTAGTTCTCCTTGAAGAGGTCCTTTACATCCCTTGTAAGTTGGATTCCTAGGTATTTTATTCTCTTTGAAGCAATTGTGAATGGAAGTTCATTCCTGATTTGGCTCTCTGCTTGTCTGTTACTGGTGTATAAGAATGCTTGTGATTTTTGCACATTAATTTTGTATCCTGAGACTTTGCTGAAGTTGCTTATCAGCTTAAGAAGATTTTGGGCTGAGACGATGGGGTTTTCTAAATATACAATCATGTCATTTGCAAACAGGGACAATTTGACTTCTTCTTTTCCTAACTGAATACCCTTGATTTCTTTCTCTTGCCTGATTGCCCTAGCCAGAACTTCCAACACTATGTTGAATAGGAGTGGTGAGAGAGGGCATCCCTGTCTTGTGCCAGTTTTCAAAGGGAATGCTTCCAGTTTTTGCCCATTCAGTATGATATTAGCTGTGGGTTTGTCATAAATAGCTCTTACTATTTTGAGGTACGTTCCATCAATACTGAATTTGTTGAGCGTTTTTAGCATGAAGGGCTGTTGAATTTTGTCAAAAGCCTTTTCTGCATCTATTGAGATAATCATGTGGTTCTTGTCTTTGGTTCTGTTTATATGCTGGATTACGTTTATTGATTTGCGAATGTTGAACCAGCCTTGCATCCCAGGGATGAAGCCCACTTGATCATGGTGGATAAGCTTGTTGATGTGCTGCTGAATCCGGTTTGCCAGTATTTTATTGAGGATTTTTGCATCGATGTTCATCAGGGAGATTGGTCTAAAATTCTCTTTTTTTGTTGTGTCTCTGCCAGGCTTTGGTATCAGGATGATGTTGGCCTCATAAAATGAGTTAGGGAGGATTCCCTCTTGGAAAAAAACATACCTTTTCAAAGGGATAAAGAACAGAAGGCAATAAGTATGGCCTGCAAAATGGAATTCAGTAAGGTACCACAGAGGTTGAACTCCTGGGATATTAATCTGAGATGTTTCAAGAAGACACGGATTTCACAATTAAAAATGAAAACCTTTTGCAGTTTCATTAAGAGCAAAAGAATACTTTAAGAAAACCAGTAGTAGGCTGGGCGTGGTGGCTCACGCCTGTAATCCCAACACTTTGGGAGGCTGAGTTGGACGAATCACGAGGTCAAGAGATCAAGACCATCCTGGCCAACATGGTGAAACCCTGTCTCTACTAAAATACAAAAATTAGCTGGACGTGGTGGCGCTTGCCTGTAGTCCCAGCTGCTCGGGAGGCTGAGGCAGGAGAATCGCTTGAATCTGGGAAGTGGAGGCTGCAGTGAGCCGAGATCTCGCCACTGCACTCCAGCTTGGTGACAGAGCAAGACTCTGTCAAAGAAAGAGGAGAGGAGAGGAGAGAGAAAGAAAACCAGTAGTAATCATAGTCTATCCCTTTGGTTCTGTAGCTTCTTCCCAATGTCAAACTAGTTGATCATAAATATCAACCAATCTTTAGTGGTGATTTGTGAGATTTTTGGTACACCCATCTCCTGAGCAGTATACACTGAACTCAATTTGCAGTCTTTTATCCCTCACCCCCTTCCCACCCTTTCCTGTGAGTTCCCAAAGTCCATGGTATGTCCCCAAAGTCCATTCTTATGCCTTTGCATTCTCATAGCTTAGCTCCTACTCATGAGTGAGAACATACGATGTTTGATTTTCCATTCCTGAGTTATTTCATTTAGAATAATAGTCTCCAATCCTATCCAGGTTGCTGTGAATACCATTAACTCATTATTTTTTATGGCTGAGTAGTAGTCCATCATATATATATACTACAGTTTCTTTATCCACTCATTGAATCATGGACATTTGGGTTGGTTCCACATTTTTGCAGTTGTGAATGTGCTGCTATAAACATGCATGAGCAAGTTTTTTTTTGATCACCACTAAAGAATTTACTTATGTAGCCAGATACCTACTACCTGTTCCCCAAGAACCTATGGAGAAGAAAAAATTTAAAAAATAAAGAATAAAAAACAATAACAGCAGGAACATTATTTGATAATCTTCCTAGCTCTGATTATAATAATCAGTGCTCTCCAAATGTTTTTACAATCAAGAAACAAATACAGAATGATAATATTTATACACTGAAAAAAAAAATCAACCAATCTGCCAAGGGAAGGATACCAAACCTTTTGATAAAGTCAGCTTCCTGAATTGCTCACCCAAATGTGTATGGGATGAGGTTCTAATATTACTTTGGATTCTTCCCATATATCTAGTTGACATAGTCAGCAATTGTTTCAGTTAGTGAGAGTGGCTATACTCTGCACGGTAGACCTTAAAGGATGTTTGATTTGAGTAGTGAAAGTTTCTAACAAAAGAGGAAGCTTGAACATCTTTACATTAATGCAAAACAAAAACAAATCTTAGTCAATGCAAAAGAGTCAAATGAAGTCTTGGTGCACCATCTTGGGAAAGCTGTCTACTTCCTGATGCCATCTGTTTCTAAGAAAGATTTCCCTTGGATATTCTCAATTTTAAGTCACCTATAGGTTGACAAGTCCAAGAAACCAAGGGAGCTCTCTTTAGTCCAGAAACGTGAACTCAAGGCTGAAGACACTGAAGCTTTACTGCAGTGTTGAGTAGTAAGAAGATCCTGGTATGGTTTTTTTCAGTGAGACTCAAGGGCAGTTTTCCTCTAGTGTCATCTGCAAAAGACCCAATCTTTAGGTTCCAGGTGATGGAAGATCTGAATATTATCAACTGGTGGTTCATAGAAAGCCTACTTCAACTGGTGGACATGTACATTTGCAAAATGCATCAAGGCCTTGCATTATTGAGTCACATCAGCGCTAACAAGTACAGGGGATACACAATGTTGTATTATCAAAGGAATAGATACTACAGTAATTATTTCATAAGGGGTTAGTTTGTGTTTTCCCATAGAGGTTAATCTAATTACCATTTAGGCTAGTGGTAAAAACTTTTGACCAAAATAAACCACTTGACTCTGTTAGTTTAACTAATTTTAGCTTCAAGATACCATTTGTCCATTCAATCTCTCCAGAATTGTGAGGATGATAGTGCAATTGGGTTTGAAAAATCTTATTTATTAACTTATCCTATAAAGTGAATCCAACAACTTTCTCCAAACCTGAATTTGTGGCTGTAATCATGGTTTATGTGGAATATTTTGGGTCAACAGTGTCCTTCTTGGGCACCATTCTCCTCAGCAGTGCATGCTCTGCACGGCAAATGTCACATACAGGTCAATGTGCATCCTGACATTAGGAAAGGATTACTGGTAGGGTTTTGGGACTCGAACTGGCTTCCCTGCTCCTCAACTTGCAGACGGCCTATTGTGAGACTTCACCTTGTGATCGTGTGAGTCAATTCTCCTAATAAACTCCCCTTCTTATATACATCTATCCTATTGTCTCTGTCCCTTTAGAGAAATCTAATACAAATTCCCCACCTCAATATGTTTCTGAAACTGAAGTGATGTGATGCTAGATTGAAGAGCTTTTCAATAATATGAAAGTTATGTTACAACTTAATATTAAAGTAAACATATATTTAAAACCTCTCTCTGGCTGGGCATGGTGGCTCACACCTGTAATCCCAGCACTTCGGGAGACTGAGGTAGGTAGATCACCTAAGGTCAGGGGTTCAAGACCAGCCTGACCAACATGGTAAAACCCTGTCTCTACTAAAAATACAAAAAATTAGCTGGCATGGTGGTGGGTGCCTGTAATCCCAGCTATTCAGGAGGCTGAGGCAGGAGAATCACTTGAACCCAGGACGCAGAGGTTGCGGTGAGCCAAGATCACACCACTGCACCTCATCCTGGTCAACAAGAGCGAAACTCTCAAAGGAAAAAAAACCTCTCTCTGTGAGAATCACTTCAACAATTAAGGTATTCCATGACTTCACGTGTAGTTAAAATAATCATGTGATGATTTATTTATATTCTGGGAAAATATTTATTTTAAAATATTCATATGCAAAGAAAGTAATCGGTTTGAGGAAGCCAGACCTCAAACCATTTGAAAACTTGTTTGAAAGCAGGGGATTCAGGGGGTCCTCCTCACACTCATGAACGGGGAATGACACAGAGTTTGTAATGTGGTGGGATACAGCCAAACCCAATATTTGCAGGACTGAGGTCGATATCCTTTGGGTCAACGAGAGGCTTCAAATTAAAATGCTGCAAAATGGCAGCCAAAAATAGAAACAACTCCATGCGAGCCAGGCCTTCTCCAGCACACACTCGTTTTCCTAGAAGTAACAATGGTATTGATGAGACACTGAGGGAGTTTCAGAGACACGACGCTGTCAACAGTGAGACTAGGGGAAGCGGGGAGGAGGAGGCTGTGGGCAAATGGCCATCACAAGGCAGGACTCACCCCTCTCTGTCTATTAAAAGAAGCACAAAATGTACTTGAGTGGAAGAATACCAGCGACACTGACTAATTCAGGGACCAGCCTTCATCAACCTCAATTATCCAGTGCTCAACTACAAAAACCAGTGTTAAGTTGGGAAGACTGTGTCTGCCTAGTAAAGAAGGCACCCCCAGTGCTCACCAGTTATGCCTACAGGAGGGAAGTAGGGCCCTGTTAGAAGCTGGGGCTCCAACATTGGGTGTGAAAAGTATGGAGTTGGTTGTGTGATCTTCCCACAACAATCCCTAAGATGAGGCCCTGGGAAGGAGGACAAGTGCCTCAAAGAGAGTCACTGAGTCACATCCCAGGAAGGCTTTGATGCTTCCTGTGATGATTCTAGGTAACCAAAGGTTAGGTTTTGTTTAGTAGCTCTGGTTTACAATTAGGGAGAATTGGATAATATGGCTTTGAGAGCTTTTTACTAAGTCTTGTTAAAATAGAAACAGAATTTAGCAATGAATGATGTAAAATATCTAGTCTTTGGGGAAAAAAAATCCACCTACAACACTTCATTCCCAGGATTGCTGCTGAAAGATGTTATGTAACTTCCCTGAACAGGGAAGAGTACATGTGGGTCATGTTGTCAATAGAAACAGGGCACACAGTGACGTTCCGGGTGTCAGTGGGTGCCTGGGACAAGGGCAGAGCACACGTGGAGTGGGCATGAGGACTGTGGGCTGCTCCTCTAGGGAAGGTACTGCCTCTGATCTTTCTCACCTGCGGAAAATGGCTTGAAATAGTCACTGTACTTGAACTTCCCATTTTCATCCAGGAAGTGTTCTGGCTTAAACTTTTCTGGATCAGGAAATTCTTGGTTGTCATACAAAACAGAGTCCAGCGTTGGCACTACAACCGTGCCCTAGAAGAAACAAAAACTGTCTCAGTGAGTCATGTTAACAAAATGTGGGCTTTCACCTGGAAACCCCCAGTGAAGAATGTTGTTTTGAATATTATGCTATAGAAGATAGTATATTTTCAACTGAGGGAGTTGTTTAGTGAAGGATTCGATAGAAAGCAGTCAGGGGTCAGGTCTAAATGAAGATGAAAGCCCTAATCTCACAGGATTAACCCCAGAACTGGTTGTGATTGTTCCTGGCATTAGAATTCACTACAGTCCCAGGCATTAACTGCTGAGGCACTTTTCCAGATTTCCTCCACCTTTCTGGTCACCAGGCCAATCTGAGCACTCCTGGGGAAGCAGCACTCAACAGGGTGGGAGTGGGGGGCAGCCTCTCCACTCGGTGACTCCTGTCAAAGGGAAGGGTCTTGGGGCCCCCATCTTGCTCCCTGGCATGAAGGCGATTAGCTGATAAGATGGTGTTCATGCTGTGTGCTCTAGGCTCACGCTGGACCTTGGGGATGATGTATCCTCTGAAAATGGTGTCTCGGGTTGTTTCATGGGGCAGGTTGGAGGGCAGGAGGGTGATGAACCGCTGAATCTCATGCACCACAGCATCCATGTAGGGCATCTCTTGCCTATCCTTGATGGCGGGGATTCGGCTTGGCCCAATCACCCTGTCAATTTCTTCATGGAGCTTCTCTGCCAGGATATGAATGGGACAAATTTAAGGGATTGGTTCATGGCCAGTTGGACATCCACCCATCATCCACCCATCTATTCAATCACCCTTTATCCATCCGCCCACCTACACATCCATCCACCCCTCCATCCATCCACCACCCACCCACCCACCCAACCATCCACCCACCCACCCAGCCAGCCATCTACCCTCCCATTCACCCACCCACCCATCCATCCAACCACCCATCCATCCACCCTCCCATACACTCACCCACCCATTCACCCTCCCATCCACCCATCCACCCATTTATCCACCCTCCCATCCATCCATCCACCCAACCACCCATCCACCCACCCACTCACCCACCCATCCATCCATCTATCCAACCACCCATCCATCCATCCAACCACCCACCCATCCACCCATCCATTGACCCATCCATCCATCCACCCACCCATCCATCCAACCATCCATCCATCCATCCATCCATCCATCCATCCATCCATCCATCCGTCTGTCCACCCCCATCCATCCACTCCCCTACCCAGCCAGAAGATGTTTATGGAGCATCCTAAGCAGTGCTTAAGTTTCCCTAGGTCCTTTGCATTACTGGAAAATTCTCCAAAAACTTAGTGAGAGTTAAGCTCTATGAGGTTATTTACAGGATGTTTTGGCATCCATTATCTTAGTTGATGATGGCTTATTCAGTTCTCTTCATGCAATGAGTAGAAGATAATGAAAGTGTTTTGGAAATTTCTTCTGGGAGGGTAATCTTTGCATTGATAATTACTCCAGGCTTGTTTACTGAATGCTTCTGAGTATGAAGGGAATTTACAGAGCAGAATCAGACATGCAGGGTCTACTTCTTGAAGTCTGAAAGTCTCTGTCTTTCTGACAGAGGTCACAGCTGCCTTGGGCAAGTTGCTTAGCCTTCCCGTATTTGGAGTTTCCCATGGAATGTCATCATATGTTGAGTGAAAAAAAAACAAGCTGCAAAATGTTATGTACAGTACCCAGGTGAAATATTAAACACATACAGCAATAATATGAATATTGTGCTGATAATTAATAACTGTTAAAGGTGCAAAGCCACACAGCAATTCTGGAGCCATCTCTGGGGAGAGAGGTGGGGAGATGTGAGGAGGTGGACTTTGGCTGGCTCTGTAACACATTTTCTTTTGAAGAGTTCTGACGTAAGTATTGCAAAATGTTAATAAATGTTAAATTTGGCAATGGATATATGCATGTCAATCATATTTATTTTCCTTTTGTCTATATTGGAACCTCCTCATAAATAATAATTTAAAACATTTTTTGAGTCCATGGTTCCCCTAGTGCAGAGTAGTTGAAAGTTCTCTTATAATTGCTGCAGATCCATGCAAGGATTCCTTCCTAAACTTTTGGCTCCTTGACCCTTCATATTTCCATGTGATTGAAAAAGCAAAGGCCAGGGATGGGGCATGGTGGCTACACCTGTAACCCCAGCACTTCTGGGAGGCCAAGACAGGAGGATCACTTGAGCCCAGGAGTTCAAGACCAGCCGACGAAACACAGTAACAACCTGTCTCTATAATTTTTTTTTTTTTTTTTTGAGACAGATTCTTGCTCTGTTGCCAGACTTGAGTGCAGTGGGGCACGATCTCCGATCAGTGCACCCTGTGCCTCTGGGGTTCAAGTGATTCTCCTGCCTCAGCCTCCCAAGTAGCTGGGACTACAGGCACATGCAACAACACCCAGCTATTTTTTTGTATTTTAGGAGAGACGGGGTTTCACCATGTTGGCCAGGCTGGTCTCGAACTTCTGACCTCGTGATCACCTGCCTTTGCCTCCCGAAGTGCCAGGATTACAGGCATGAGCCACCGTGCCCAGGCAAAATATTTTTTCTTTTACATTTTAATCAGCTGGGTGTGGTGGTGCACACCTGTGGCCCAGTTACTTGGGCGGCTGAGGTAGGAGGATCAATTGAGCCCAAGAGGTAGAAGCTACAGTGAGCCATGACTGCATCACTGCACAGCCTGGGCAGCAGAGTGAGGCCCTGTCCCCTCAAAAAAGAGGAAGAGGAAGAAGAAGAAGAAGAAGAGGAGGAGGAAGAGGAAGAGGAAGAGGAAAATAACAAGAAAAGCCAGGGTCTGACCCTGGGTCCATCACATGTCGACTTTCTTGGGGGAAATAACTTCATAGCCTATAATTCCTGCTTTCAGGAACTGATGAGCCTTAAGACCACAAGTGACCATTAGCAGCAGCTTTCTGAGGAGGGCGGCGCACACCACTCCGGCTGTGAACTGCCTCGGGCAGAGGCTGCCCAGCCCTGTGTCCAGCCCAGTGAGAGGCAGGGGCTCTGGGCCCCCGGGCACTCTCCAGCCAGGCTGCAGCTCCCTTTCCTCCCCTTTACTTGGAGCCAGCCCTGACTGGCCTGTTTGCACGCGGGTGCCCTCACATCACCTCTACTTGGCCCAGATGGGTGCTTCTCAGGGCACGACCCTCTGCCCACCTAGGCCCAGACCCCTCACACCTCCTCCAGGCACAGAGTCCCAACTGCCCCAGGTGCCGCTGGGAGGAGCCCTGTGGAAGGAATGACGAGGGTCCAGGGCAGCTGTAGCTGCTTCTCCCTGGACTTCCCTCCTCACATCTGCATTTGAGGAAGACACCCCAGCAAGGACCCTCTCCTCCAGCTCCAACCTCCCCAGCTGCTCTGCCTAGAAGACCAGATCTTACTCGGGGGAACTGGGACATTATCTTCTCTGTCATAAATAAGTTATTTATGGAGCAGAATGCAGACCCTGCCACCTCTCCACTCTGGTGTTAGGATGTTTTCTGCAACCAGGGGCTTCTTCGTGGGGTATGGACCAACCAGTGTGCAAGAGTACCAGGTGTCCAGCACAGACAATAACATCTCCCCTCAAAGCAGCGCATCCAGCCATCTCACCACATCACCGTGAGGGTTAACAAGCAGCTTCAAACAGAAAGCTGCAGCCTAAAACGTGCAAGGCTGGCCATCCAGGGAGATGCATCTGCACGCACGGTGTCCCTCCAGTCACTTGCCTACCTTCGATCTCAGGGTATTTCATGAGAATCAGGAGCCCATATCTCAGAGTGGTGCTGGTGGTCTCTGTCCCCGCAAAGAACAGGTCGGCCACTGTCACGGTGATACCATCCATTGTGTACAAGGGCTCTGCACTGTGCTTTTCCTGTGATGCCAGGGACAGATAGGAGAAGGAGCTGCTTGTCTCCTTTCAGCACAGAACCAGCCAGCTCCCAGCTCCACAGGGACACAGGAGACAGTGTCCAAGAGGCTCTCCCAGTGGAACTGTGACTTGGAGCTGTGACAGACAGGGTCTCCACCGCACAGCCATGGAAACTGAGGCTCCCTGGAAACCTGCTGAGGTCAGGAAAGGGCTCTGTCTCCCTCAACAGCATGAGGGCCACCCTGGGAGAGGCGACATCCCCCTGACCTTGGTCATAGCTCAGGCAGGAGCTAAACGACTCCTGCTGACCCCTCCTGCTACAGGGCTAGTGTCTGCTGCCATGAGGGGCCAAACTGGTGGAGGAGATGCTCAGACAGCCCCAGGAAATCAGTGTGGGTTCCACATGTTGTTCTTGAGCCACAAGCCAGAGGAAAGGACAAGATAAGGACACAAGAAGCTTCTCCAAGCTGGGAAGGAGGCAGGGGATCAGGGTCCTGAGCGGCTGCAGGTGGATGAAGTTGGGGAGGGCTGGAAGTCTTGCACCTGTGCACAGTTGGGGAGTACATGCCCACAAGGAAGGCCGAGGGCTTCTCCTCAGACAAAATGCAATTCTCAAAGTCTGTGGACTAGAAGGCATTGAGCAGCGGGACCTGGAGAGGGCTAAGGGGCCCACCCACACCACCCCAAAGCCCCAGGCCAGCTTGGCAGCCAGACAGGATGACTTGCGTCCAGTGGTCATGCTGAAGCCAAGAGTGCGTGTGTGAAAGTAAAAGCGTGCTGCGCTGGAAGGCCTGGACACCAGCGAGTGCAGGTCACACTGTAAATCTGAAATCGTGCGCTCCCTGCCCACCCTGGAGAGCCCACATCATGGGAGGGTCAAGCCTACCTTCTCCATTTCCACAAGCAGGCAGTCAGTGAGATCCTGGGGGCAGTTGGGGTCCAGAGATTGAAGGTGCTCCTTCACCCTTTCAGACACATACTCCTTTATTTCAGCCACATTTTTCATGACTTTTCTATGGCTTCCAGGCAAGAAGTGTAGTAAGCTGGGGAAATTATTGTAAAGCTAGAGAGGGAAAAAAGTATTTTACTATTTTCTTCTGGATGCAACATAATTCTGTGTGTTGGACCAACAACACATTCTCCAAACCGGAATTTGTGGCTGTAGTCATTGTTTATTCAGAATATTTTGGGTCAACAGTGTCCTTCCTGGGCACCATTCTCCTCAGCAGTGCGCACTCTGCACGGCAAATGTGCACACACAGGTCAATACGCATCCTGACGTTATGAAACGGGGTGCGTAGGGCCCCAGAGATGTCTCTGGGAGTAATATTTAGGATGTCTACTCAAACACCCTTTGAAGCTATGTTCTTTTCCTGTCTATCACATATAACCTGAATTTTCCTTCTTTTTCTAATGTAAACTATACAGTTGATGATTGATGAAAGAGGAAAGTGGCTTCACCTGGAGCCAGGGAGTGCTGAGCAGTTGGAAGTTCTCATTAAACAAATACATCAGCCTCAGAAACTTCTCATCGTTGTAGTCAAAATGCTTGCGGAAGAGGATGTCGGCTATGACGTTGCAGGGCGCGCAGCTGATGAGGAAGGTGGGATCGAAAGGCTGGCCTGGAAAACAGGCAGTCGGAGTAATCAGAAGATGGACACGAGGAGACTCCTCCACCGGCTCAGTCACCCGCTGAGGTTCACCAAGGCCGGTGAGAAGGTGCCCTGATAACTGGCGATTTACAAAAGATAGTGAATGTCTGAATCTGTTTGAGTTTCCTTTGCTTTTCGACAGTATTTAGGATACAAGCCATGTGTTTAATAGCCACCCTTGCTCCCTGAAGTGTGTAGCTGGAAACTAGAGTTGTAAAACACAGTATCTGTGGACTCACGGGACCCTCTCCTTGTCCGTAGGTCCCTGTGGTTCAGATGCAGTCTAGGAGTCCCAACCAGGGCTCCCTGCTCCCCTGGTCTGCATGAGGACTGGGCCCTGCAGCAGATACGCACCTTGGGTCTTCCTGAGCGCTTCCAGCAGGAAGTGGGCCTCCCTCTGGATCCGGCTTTCGTTGCCCTGTTTCCCCATCCCATAGTTCCGGAGGGTGGTCAGGGAAAACCGCCGGATGTCCTTCCAGGTAGGTCCATTATTGAAAGTAATTCCTAAGGCAGAGGGGACAGGAGAGGGTTATTCCAAGTACCCATTTTGGGGAGAAACGAGCTAAAGAGGGCCTGGGAGAGCACAGCAGGGTTTGCAGGGGTGTAAACAAGTGACAGAGGGGACAGAGGGACAGAGAGACAGAGGCATGTCCCAGCCTGGGAGCTGCCAGCACCGGCCACTGGTCAGGTTTTGGGGAGGAGCCTTTCTGGGGCCCTCACAGTCTGCACTGCGGTTTCTTCATCACATGTAGCCTCTCCTGGGTGCTTTTCTTCATGCGGTCAATTTGCCTTCTTTCTTTTTCCTTTCTGCTGAGTCTTCCCCATGCTACATAAAACCACATATGGCCTCTCCAAGAACACTTCCCACCTCTTTCCCTTTCTATATAAGGGAATAAATATTCACTTATTCCCACCCTTATCTCAACGAACTATAAACCTTTTTATTTTCTCCCAGATAGGAACCTTGAAATTATCCCTGTTCCCCTGCACACTCCCAGCCATAGCTCATTTACACCTCAGGGGCCCCTTCCCCCTCTCTCCCTGGCTCTCTGTCTTCCTCTTATCCATCATCACTTCCTCCATAAATACATTTTGGGTACCTCCCACATATAAGACATTCTGCCAGCTCTGGGCATTCTGCAGTAAACAAGGGTCATGTCCTACGCAACTTCATTAGCTGATTGATCACTGACCACTCCTAGGAGGCACCTGCAGGGCGCTCAGAAAGTGCCTGGCAAAGCTGTGCTCACGTGCTCCAGAAGCAAGGCTGTCCGGCCTGAGAGGGGCGGGGCCGCATGAGATGAGGTGGGTAGGGCAGGGGTGCAGCTGGACTGACGGTTTCTTTTCATAGAGGCTTCCATGTGGGACACTATGTTATTTCTAATCTAGTTTGAAACCGCAGGCCAGGGAGGGAGGAAGGAGAAAGCAGCAGCAGGCCGGGTCTGCAAGCAGGAAGAGGGGAGCCGGCCGGCAGCCCCGCCTTGCTGGGGTCTGAAGCCAGGAGGCTGGGAGAATGCTCAGATAAAGACGAGCCAGACCTCCAGACCCCAACCTTCCTCTCCCTGGAGAGGGAACAGGCGGCTTTCTGGATTTGCTGAACTCGGGGCTCTGGAGACAGGAAATGTGGAGGAGACGGCAGAGGTGAGGCTGGGAGATGGAATTTCAGTGGGTCTCTTCCCCCTTCCCGGTCTCAGGACATCCCCCCAGCGGGACGTCAGAGGCTCCCTCTCTGGAGGTCACCAGCTGCGCTGAGCAAAGCCCGAGGCGAGCAGTGTCCGCAGCTTCCGACGCCTCAGCGTGGGTGAGGGGACCTCGGTGGACGAAGCCACCAGTGCCCAGGCGGGTGAACAGGAGGGGAAAGCGCTCCCGGGAGGAGCCTGCGGGCCCAGAGGCGGAGCGGGGCGGGTGGGGGAGGCGACTCCTGCTCAGAAGCAGCCCCGCCCATCCCTGTGAACTCGCCCCGTCGCTGAGAGGCCCGACTCCTGGGCGACTCCGGGCGCCTCGCGCCGCAGGCAACGCGCGGGGTTCATCGTCCGAATCCTGATTTCATCCTTCGGATGCTGTTACTATAATTACTGTTTGTTTAGTATTTGGCCGTCGCCAACGTGGCCAGCGCCCGTAACTGTCCCGGGGCGTGGTATGTGCCCCCCGCCCCGTGCCAGGGACGCGGACTCACCCCTGTCCCTGTGCTCGTGGAACGTGGGGATGTCGCCTCTGCCCGAGAACTCGTCCTTGTAGTCCAGCAGCACTTCCCTCACCGCCTTGTAGCCGTGCACAACCACCACGCGCCGCGAGCCCACGTACAGCGTGAACACTGGCCCGAAGCGCTGGGCCAGCTGCGGAGACCCGAGGCTGAAAGTCAGGCCCGCGGCCCGGCGAGGAGGTGCGGGGCTCTAAGCCACACCCCTGCCAGGCGGGTATTGCTGTTGCTCTAGAGAACCCAGAGGGATGTGGGGAAAGGCTGCCTTTGTCCAGCCCCAGGTCGGGGAGACCCTCCCCACAAGAGGCTGCTGCGTCTGCAGGGCGCGCGGGGGTCTCCAGCTGCCCCGCACCCCACCCGCCTGGATTCGGGCAACTCCGCAGACTCCGGCTCAAGTCCCTTCCCTAAGGCGCGCCCACCAACCACCCCGTTGCCCGCTTCCGGAGTCGAGGTTCTGGACCCGGTTCTGGCGCGGGAGCCCGAGCTTGAGCCAGTGCCTCCTGCCCGCCGCCAGCCCGCGCCCCGCAGAGCGCGCGCCCAAGAGCGCGAACACCAGCGCCTGCTCCATGCTGAGGGCGTTCTTTATCAGTTCATTTAACGTTTAGATTTGTTGGTCCCTTCAGTGTTCACAACAGTCGTAGGCGGCAGGTATTGGTGCCACACGGGCTGGCCCAACACTTCACGTTTCAACTCCTGCTTTGGCAAACACAGGCTGACGCTCAGCGGGTGCGCATCTGGCCGCCAGCGCGGTTATCCCGGCCTGGCAGCAGCCCGGCCTCGCCGGCCTCCCCATCATCAGCCCCAGGACGAGGCACCGGCGGGGGCCTCCAGGGCCTGGCACACGGGCTCCGGGCTCCAGTTCCACCGCAAGCGACACATTTTGAGTGTCGCTCCAGGATGCTGTCAATTCCGTTAACTCACAACAGGCTGGTATTGAACAACCACAATTTGTCTGCAAAGCAGTTGAATACACACATACCAGATCCAATTCCTGAGTTATTCTCCCTAAAATCAACACTATTTCTCTTACCTGAGTGAAGGACTTGGGAATATTCTTCAATTCCAACTGGAAGAGGTTCCCGATGATGGGAAGTGGGAAAGGGCCTGGGGGCAGATTCCAGCTGCTGTGCACCTGCCTCCAGATGGACACCAGCAGAAGGACAGCCACCCACACCAACAGGGCCACGGTGATTCCCAGGGCAGACATGGTGCCGCTGGGGTCCCGCTGCCAGCCTGGGAGGACAATCCTGTGGAAACGCAAGGCTTTTTATAATGTGTTTTGAGAAGGTGGGTGACCCACCAACCAATGCCTTCTTCCTTCTCATGTAGCCCAGATTATTAGTTTATTATTAGCTGCTGTTGGCCATCGTTTCGAAGGCTGATTCCCGCAGTGGTGGCCCCCAGGGTTTCCAGTCAGTGACCTGGTGAGGGTGAAGCTGGGCCATGTCAACACCCTGGTTGCCAGCACCTGTCACTGTGCCAGCAAACACATCCAGGGACATGTTGCCAACCCATAGTTAAGAACGTGGGGTGAGGGACTGTCCTGCCCTTTGGCATTGGTTGGACAAAGGGGAACTCCAGCTGTATTGCCATGAATTTGTTTGGAGTAGGGTTTAATGTAATACAACATCAGCCACATGCTAACCCCTCTAGACAGGGTACCAGCCCTCTTGGTGCAACAGCCTCTTAATGTCTGATGAGGAGGTTTGTCTGAGTAGCCCTCAGTAGTATCTGAATCACCACCTGCCACATGAGTGGGGCCAGAAGGAAAATTCAACATTGGAATTCTATTCCACTTTCTCAAATTAACTGGAAAATTCCATGAAAGAAAGAGTCGACCAATTCTGAGAAAGTTAATCTCTGTTTTTATTTTTTAAAGGTGTTTATATTCTGGCTGTAGAAAACTACGGAAAAGTTATTCTTTGGAATTATTCCACATTTAAGTTCTTAAAAAATTACATTAGGGTTTCATTGGATTTGTTTTATGTTAGGGTAAATTTGGAAGACGATTTTAAGGATATCTTGTCTTTGTTGATCCCGGGACACAGTAGAGCTCCACATTGACTAGTTTCTTCTTTCATGTATTAATTATTTTCTTCATACAGGCCCTCTTCCACCTTCTATGAATATAGTCTGCAGGTAATTTGTGGAGCTTTTTGTGTGTGTGTGGTTAGAATGAAGAGAATATTTTTCATTCTGTCTTCTAACTGGCAATATATAGAAGTTCTTAATTCATAGATTGCAATTTTGTGCTTTTATATAAGCAATGAATATGTATAATAGAAAATATGATGAGAAATGAAGAAAATAAAAGTCATTTACAATCCAACCAAATGACTTGCAGATTTTGAGTTATGCCATTCTATACTTGTATGTATTCAAAAATGAGACTCCATACTATATATTGCATTTCAACCCAGTTTTTC